>NW_010122608.1:0-19704 GCF_000699245.1 Pterocles gutturalis | reverse complement strand
TGGCCCCCAGCCAAGGGCTAACCCGTCACGCTCCCAAATTCCACTGTGTGACTACTTCTCCAGCTCACCACTCTAAACATGCCTTTCTCTTCTCCCCTCATTTCATGCCTCCTTATCACACCAAATAAAAGCAAATTTTATTCACTCCCAAGATCTTTCAGAGCCTATCATTCTCTCATACACTATTTATGCCTTCTTCCACCTTCAATAAGCCCATCATCCTACCTTTCATCAACCACAAGATACATTTTCAAACACTTTTTGTTCTTTCTTCTGTGCTGCATCTCAAATAAAGATGTGGACAGCCAGCAAGTAACCTCATTGACCTTTTTCAAATCCTTCCCTCAAACCTTCTTTGCCTTCATATAGAAATGAAACTTGTCTGCCTTGGTAGCTACAGATGTGCAGAACTGATGCTCCCCATAAGCAGCTGCTCTGTCCCCCTATGTTTGCTTTACCCACTTCTCTGGGTTCACTGGTGGCCTCCTGTCTTCATTACACTGAGTTGGGCAGAGGCTTTTTTTTTTTTTTTTTTCACTCTTCTATGAGTTTCTGAGCCGTGACTGGGAAGTGGTGCTTACAGACGAGTCCTGTGTAAACTGATGACCCCTGTGTTCTTGAAAAAAAGTAGCTCAGGTCTATAGAATAACATCTACAGAAGCTTATGTTTACTTGCAAACTCATTACTTAAAACACAAACACACCCCTTAATTTAGAAATGCCTATGCAGAAACACTTTTCTCAACAGGTAGGAGAAAGTTCAATGTGTATTGAGAATAATTTCAGGAGATGGTGCTGTTGCTGTTTAACAGTATTCCACTATCTAAACATTGGTAATAGATCCAGTAATCCATGCAAAAATAAGGTAAAACACATTCCTATAAATCATTTGGGGCATGAAGAGCATATACATCACCAGTTATCACAGCTCAACCATTGAGTGATCATTTATGAACAAGCCAGTCATGAACCTGTGGTAACTTGCACACCTGCAATCATCTTCCGCATCCTGTCCTCACAGAGGATTAAAGGAAAACCATGGCCCTCACTGCAGGCCCAGTGGCCAGCTCAGGAAGATGATGGTTTCAGTTCCTGTCAGTGGAGCAGAGTTTTGGTCACATGTGTTAGTTTGGACACTCAGGATTAGCTCTTAGTGGCTGAGACAAAAAGACCCTGTCAGCTTAATGTTTGAAGAAACTCTGGTATATGGAACAGAGATACTACCAAACTTGGCCAAAGCTGAAAGACACTGTCTGAAAATGGAAGGGCTCTTAACTGTTCTTGTTTGGCCCAGGAGGCACTATGCAGGCTGGAAGAGAAATAGGTCTGTAAACCTTCTGTTCCTCTCCCTTTCTCCAGATACTACATAACTGCACCTGGGGGAAAAATGATTAAACAAAGTCTTTTTCAAACAGCTGCCTTGCAGACTAAAGGCTGCTACTAAGTTATTTAGGTGATGCTAGTATAACTTCAAGGTCAAAATTAGGAACAAGCAACCCTATAAGGCTAGTAGGGCACCCCAGCATTACAGTCAGCAGGGCAAGAGATACCTTTTCGCCTTTGGTTGCATTTCTTTTTCCCCTAAGTTGTTATGTTGCTCTTAATCAAACCAGTATCAACAAATAAGAAAAGCCTATTCTTCACACAAGGCTTGCATTGGTTTAACTAAAATCGGTTTTGAAGTCTTTTTTCAGCAGGTATGAAATCCCAAGTGAATGCATTTAACTTAGTGCGGAGACATCAATTTAGCTCATCTCAGTTACTGAAGTAGGCTAAATCAATACAAGGCACTTGTAAATGGATTTAAAAGAACGTTTATGTGGGGTTTGTTTCAATTTAACAAGTCGTGTTAAGGAGCAATTTTAGTTAAACCCAAGTAAGGTTTCTTTGTTGGCTATCCTTAAGCCCTAGATTATGACACTAATTACCTGTATAAGAAAGCACACAGGAAAGCAAGCCGTGGCACAGAGGAAAGCAGGTTACCCAGAGGCTCTGCATCAGACTCCAGAGAAGATGGACGTGAAACTGGCCGTCAGAACCTCGTATCACAAACCTCCCATTGCTGAGGCAGTGAAACCACCATCATGCAATGCCAAAGCACGCAAACACCAGTCAACGCCAACACTAAGAGAGATCCAGCAACCTCCTCCAGTAAGATCTGAGATGCTGCAAACAGCACAGCTTCTGTCTTTGAGGCCACACCTGTGCAGAGTCAGAAGCAGCAAGGCAGCTTTCTCATGCTGCTCATGGAAAGACCTCAGACTTGGTTTGGATACCAAGAACAGAAAGGAACAAAAGAGTTTTGAAATGGTCCTGTAAGGCATAGCCAAACAACCCACCCACCTGGCTGTAAGCCAGTGGTCACCAGGAGAGACATCCTTGACCAGAACTGCCTCTGGAGCCATGCAGCTGTCCATGTGCCACGCAGCACAGAAACACACCATCCCAGCAGAAAGTGGGAAGGAAGCTGCAACTCCATTTGCCCAGCTCCCTCCTCCCATCCATAAATCCACATCTGCCACTTGAGAAGGTTGTAAAAGGATATGTGCTATAACACTTCTCTGAACTCAACCAGAATGAAGGTAGTCCCTTCCATCCCTCCCTTCCTCAACGACAGGACATTATTTCCATGTCCCGTAGTTTCTTTCCTGGGACCAGCACAGTAAGGTAACCTTTCACAACCTGTCTCCATACAGGCAAACTTCATCTCTTCCCAGAAACGCTCAAAGAAAAATAAGATGGAGGGCAGCTGTCTCTAGAGAGGATGAAAGAAAGAAGAAGGGTTAGCAAACAGGGATACTGGAAGATATATGCCCAGGAAGCCCCTGCCCTATTTGGCCCTCCTGCTGTGACAAGCAAGCATCCAAATACTGCAGGATGGAAAGTCCACCAAGCAGAGAAGCACACAGGCAGCACTACCACCACTTCTTCCTCAGAAGCAAAGCAGTAAGGTTGGATAGGCCCACTGACAAAATAGTGATTGCAATTGTATGTTCTTTCTATTTATACCAGAGGCTAAATTAACAGATTAATGTTTACTTCCAGCCACTCCTACCAGCCTGAAGGGGAAATGGAGCAGAATAAGGTTGGCAGAGGTCACAGCTCATTCAACCCATCAGTACAGGGAAATTTGCTCAGCTGAGCTTTGGTTACTTTTACAAACTTCAAGGCTGGTTTGTGGTAAGAAATTTTTTTTAGAAAGGGAGGAATAAAAGGCTAAAACTAAGGCCATGTTAAGATATTAGTAAATCTCTCAACTAGCAAATCGATTATCTTTATGTGGGAAGCTGAATGCTTCTGAATATTAAATCAAAACTGCTCAGCTCTGAACATCCAGAAGTCTTGCTCCTGGATGAAACGGGGGCTGTAGTGAGATTTACCGAGCTCACATCAGGCTAACTGTACAGCCCACGGGATTAAGCCGTTATGCAGTCACAGCCATTAAAATATCCCTCTCAGCTCTTCTTCTGACACACACTGAGGAGGATACTGCCCTTGCAACCTTACCCTATGCATACTTGAGCTCAGTGCCTCCTTTTAAAACATCAAGTCTCATTTAAATATCAGTACTATCTAAAGCAGAAGAGGCTTTGAATCCAGCTGTCGCTGAAGCGCTTCATAACTGTCACCTTCACCAGCAGCACTCCAGTGTGTGCCTGGAACTGACCTGTATTCAGCGCTTAAGTGTGATCGCCAGAAGCACAGCTATCACAAGTAAAGTTAACTCAGCAGGAGCAAAGAAAACCACAGCCATGCGGTCACAACATAATTTCAGAACTCCTACACATCCTGTGTAGGCAAAGAAAAAAATTTTTAAAAAAAGGACACTCAGTCCTGATCTCCCTAGTTCACCTGGAACTTGGAGTACTTCAGAACAATAATTCCTTCCATCTTTGACCACCTTTGGTGCTTCCCTGTACAGCTTCTGAGGGGGGGCTCAGACAGTCAAAACTGGCTGGCTGCACCTGCATGCTACCGTGAGCAAACACCAGCTGGGGGTAACTCTCGGCAGCAGGTTTTTGACATCTAACCGAAGAGTAGAATACGTCTCCTGTTAAAGAAATAAAGAAACAGCATTTTGGTCTGTAAAAAGAGCCAGCAGTGAGCTTCCTTTTTGGAGAAGAGAAAAAGACAGAAAAAAAAAATTAGGGAGCACAGTATCACCATCTCGGAACAAAATGCAATTCCTGCTTGGTCCCAGTGAGGCTGGCAGACAGCACCAACACTACGATACATCAGTCTAAGAACGTCCTGCCAATGCTGGTCAATGTCTGACTTTCCAAGAACATACCTCATAACTATCGACTAAACACAAGGGAAAATCTGCAATCCACCCCCGTGGGCTTCTTCCACAGCCTTGTGTCCACCCCAGCTTCCCCACTGAACACATATGGGACAGGGAGCTTTGCCCTTATCTTCCTTGCATTAGTCTTGGCCTTTTCTGCATTACAACTTTTTTTTATCATTAATGTTTACCCCTCTTCTGCATTACATTTTTTATCAGCGCTTGCAAGACTGTGCTCAGGATAATGGATCTTTAACTGGTTGAGGCTTTTAAAGAATTCAAGTACTAGGGGAAGATACTTATTATTATTTAATGGAAATGAAATTCAGTTAACTTCACCAGAGACAGGAAACCCATCTCCTAGGCTACACATCCACTTTGCTTCTCATACAAAGCTGCTTTAGAGAAATTTAAGTAGGATCTGGACTGGGACCTCAAGCCAGGGAATGAACTCAGTCATGACCTAAAGCTCACCGCAAAGTTTGCCACTAATTCAGGTGCACTTATTTGACATTGCTTTAGCTTAAAAAAAACAGAACCATCACGCTTTTATAAAATAAATTGTAACAACAGTAAACCAAGAGAACCACTCCAAGACACTATGTGCTCCAGCATTTAATTCTACATTGCAGAACCAGAGACACACTTGTAGCCTGGAATTAACCATATTGCTTAAAAATCAGCAGAGATGCAGAAATTAGGGCTATGTATCCAGTGGAACACCAGAAGGGCTTGCTGCCTGCTCTAGGGACATCCACAGTAGTCTGTGCCTAGTATATTGGGTGAAGGTCAGACATAGCAGCAAGCAGCTCCCAAAAAAAAGACAATTTACTCTGCCAAGAAGCAGTTGCTCAAGTCAAACCATGTTGACAGACCTGTGCCACAACCAGCAGCTGAGCCAATTCATTCATAACTTTCTCTGTACATCTATTTTCCATTGGACACGCTCTTACAAGAAAGGAAGTATCTTATTGGGATGAAATACAAGCAGACAACAACTTCTCAACCCTTGTTAAGGTTTTGGAAAACCTTTCATTCCTAGACCAGGTAAACAAACCAAGGCCAGCTACTTCAGCAAGCTGAAATCCAATAGAAAAGAAAATTCAGTCTAGAACACATTCAATTACTGTTGTTCAATTAACAAAAATTATTGTGGGTTTTTTTTTTTGTTGAAAATGCAAGTTAACTTATAGAAGAATGCATGAAAAGCTGTGTAATATCAGAAGCCATACAGTTTCATTTTAAAATGAAAGACAGTGCTTGACAATTTCAGCACTTTTCCCCTTGTTCTCTAGACTACTCCTTTCTCACAGAAAACTGCCCTGTCAGTAATTTTTCAATTCTAAGAAAGTTCTCAAACTGCTACTAGCTCTAACTGAAGTCTACATACAGGAGATTGGAGCAGACGAGCTTCTCTCTGTGCAATAATCTTGGCAAGAACATCTTAAACCTCTCCCTGTAAAACCCAGCTTCTGCATGCTGCCCTCAGGTACCTGTGCCGCAGAGCCATTTCTGAAGCTGACTGACTCTATAGCCCCCTACACTGTGATGGAAGCAGCTCCCAGAATTTTCACAGCCTTTAGCATCGATCTGAATGCATGCCCAGCTGACCAGTTAAAAAAAACCAAACAAACACACCACAAAAAAATCCCAAAAACCAACACCATAATCTCCTCTCTCCAGCACAGAGCCATCTTTGATGCTGCCCTTCCTTCTGTGCCCCCACGTTGGGAGCACCTGCAGTTTCAAACCCAGAGCACGTGGCTATACTGTTTCTGACAGGCAGAAGCAGAAGTCAGTTCCCAGGGGAACTCCAGGTGTTTGTACGCTGATTGGCCAGACCGGTACCTTCTCACTTCTAAGCCTTAAAGAAATGAAAGCACATCTATAAAAGTTTCACTAAGAAAAAAAAAGAAGAAAAAAAAGTCGGCAAAGGGGTTTCAGAGAAGACAGCCCCTTGAAGCAATTTCCAAACATCAAAGAAAAAGGCCTCCAGCATGTTCTCCTCATCTGATACCTTTGTTCCCCCACTCCATGCCTGCAGGCACGTTCCTAGCAATGCACAAAAGGCTCCTACAGCCCTCGGACAGCTCTGTGTCCACACGCATTACCTGTCTCCTGCTCTGATTACCTCACACTGTCACTTCAGGCCAATCAAAGTTCATTTTATATGGAAAGTGGCTCTTGCAAGCAAAGCTAAATGGGACCAACTGGGGAGTCTGGAGTCCCAGACAACTGCAGCACTTCTGCATCAGATGGGCTCCTCCAACAAGCCTGTCTGCTCCTTCATCCATAAAGCAGTTACAGTTACTCACAGTTTACGCAAGTCCTGCTCTGCCGTTAGACTGTGGGGTACCTACTTGGGTGTTTCCCACTTTCTTACCTCTGTTCACACAGTGATTTCCCATCTTCCACAGGTCTGCATTTCTATTTTTATGTTCCACTCAAGGTTACATTTTCTTGCCTGCCCATCTCTGCGCTTGCCTCCGGTGGCTTTGCAGAGACCCTGGGCCGGTGGCTGAGTGTTTCAATGTTTACAAAGCATGCTCACAATCACAGCACACCCAGCTGCCTAGAACTACTGCCCTTGAACTCATCCCTGGCATCAAGTCCACTCTTGTGGGGCAGGGCAGGGAGAGCAATTGAGGCAGGCCTGTAAGGATCTCTGGAGACAACTTAATTGTCAGTCCCTTTTACCTCCCTCAGTCATGTAAGGAAAGCTCCTTATGGTAAATGCCTTGCTGTCCATCAGGAGCTGCTGTTATCTGTGTGCAAATTCAGGAGCAGTGCTCACATGGGTAAACTCACAAGAGCTTACGTCACCTTGGAAAGTGCAGGCACGACCTGTCAGCGTAGCACTGTAGATGGGTTCGATTTGTTGGAACTTCTTTCATAAACTAACACACAACACATCCTCATCATGGCAGCATTTCCCATTCACATCCCAACATACAAAGCTTTTGTGATCAAACTCAAGTTTCAGATAAACGCTTAATGAACTGCTGCTCACTCCTGGCCCTGCACTGCTGCACATCTCAAGGCTGCTGCAGACCCACCCAAGTTAAAACTGCCCCACGTTGGTTCTGACAAGACTAGACCCAGTGCTGGCCAAGCTGAGACTTGCAATGCTGTAAGAAATAGGTTTGTGTGCAGGCAAGGAACAAACAGCCTGGGATGGAGCTGGCGAAGCAGAAGGCAGGAGGTACTCACCTCTGTCAGCCTGCAGGCAGTGAAGGCTACATGACAGTCTCAGCCCTGCGCCCAGTGTTTGGGAGGGCTTCTCTGCCCCCTCTGTCTGCAGGGCCTCCCCTGGAGCTAGACCTAGTAAATGAAACAGTTCTTGGTTCATTGCCTTTCCAGTCCCTCCGAACAGAGTTTCTAGAGAACTTCCCTCAGCAGTAAATGACATGAAAGTGAACAGGCAAGAAAATATCCTAGGAACACCAATTATTTCCTCCATGTAAACCTAGGGGTCTGATCCAACCTTCTTTGAACTCAGTGGGACTTTTGTATTTGCAATGAATGGGTGTCCTAAACCCCAACTCTTTATTCCTTTAGGTTGGCAAGAAAAGCTAGAAAAGGGAGCTCACTCTTGGACTGGGGTTTAAATACAGGTCTGTAAGCACATGCTGCCTTGCAGACATATTCTGCAAAGCCACTGAAACGCCTTTGCTGAGCTTTGCTGACCTTTAAGTAAAGGCACCGAACTTGATCCCCAGTTTCATGCTGTTTTTGAGCCCTAGACGTCAGGAGCCCCACACTGCTAGAGACCAGTGCCTCTGCCCCACAGCGGCTCACAGCTCACATCCCCGTTGTGGGCAGACAGAGGGAGCCCACCACCCTGCGGCAACTGAACTGTCTCACTCGGTAACCTGCCTTTTCCTAGAGAGTGCTGGTAGGTTACATCCCCATGTAACACAAGACTTTAATTATTTTACAAAAGCACCAAATTCCTTGTCAGCTGTAGTCTGTCAGAAGGAAATGAGAAAATCAATGAATTCAGAAGACTATAAAGAAAAAAAAAAAAAAGGAAAAACCCCACTGAAATTAACACTTCTTTCATTCATCTGAACTGAAGAAGATATACTACTGGAGTAACAAGGATTTTAATTTCTAAAATACCTAGTCAAAACCAGAACTTGGCCTGGGCTGTGAAGTACAACCCAGCTCTTTCTTTCCTTTCTAAGCAGGTAAGGAGCTGGGATATATTTTTTCAGCTGTGCTGTCACTATAAACTCTATGATTTCTTCCCAACTGTAATACTTATTGCATTTTACTTAAGTTATAGCAGAGCTCGACACAGATCTGTCTGCCAAAGTTGGATGTTTTGAAATGCCACCCATTCCTGACCTGTGTGATTGAAACGGAGGGATTACTCTGTTCAGATGTTTAACTCCCTGTGAAGCATGTGGCCAGAGAAATCCCTGGACTGCTAAAGCTCTTGAGTCACTGAAGTCAGGTAAAGCTACTCCTTTACTAGAAGGCTTCAGCATTACTGGATTTATCTTGATTGCCCACATTTCTAAAAAGCTTAAGGGTGTTTCACACCTCCAGAAGCTGGAGAATTTCTTACTTCAGAATTGAAAAATGCACACAGAGAGGGAACTACTGCAGAGAGGTAAAAACGAGAAACTGCCAAGAAAAAGAGAATGAATGGCATTATTATTTCACATGGCATTATCAGGTGACAATAGCAGCATATCTGGATGTATTTTATAATGACATTTAAACTAACATTTCTCAGTATTAAAAGTCAAATTCCACATTACACCAGATCCTCCCTGAGTAGCATTTTCATACGTGACTTTCAAAATTAGACTAATTAAAGTGGGCAAGCATGATTGGCTCTGTTGTAGAAGTGGTGCTTTGCAAAAGAAAGCAGCAGAGAGGCATAGGGTACCACACAGCTAGGAAGGATTTCCTCTCTCTATCCTAGACCCCAGTTCTTCCTCCCAGTCCACTACACTTCTTTAGCCAGCAGCCATATAATTAAGACCCTGAAAGCCCAGGACAACGTGCTTCTGTCTGCAGAGACCATAGTTAGACAGGAGAGATCTGCTGTGTCCACCTTGCTGGGTTATTTAGCCCAAGCACAGGACCCAAGCGGTGTGGTTACACTATTTTTAAAGCTAGCCAGGCTTGACGCTAGCTGAAGGATCCCTGTGCAGAGCTTTGCTGCATGGTGTAGACATGCCTTGAGTCAGCTATCATTAGGCTGGTATTAATCCTGACAGGGCACCCTGAATACAACATCCTTAAAAGGGCTTAAGTGAGAGTTAAGCACTAGTTAACTCATAAATTAAAGTGTGAATTAAATTATCCACTGAAAAACGTAAAGGGCAATTTAAATTTCAGTTCATTATGAAGTCAAAGCAAGTAAGCCAATTTAGCAGCCAAGTATTTGGCCTAGTTCCTCCTCCCCATGGTTTTAAGTCCTGTTTTGTTGCAGAAGAAGCTGCGTGACGTGAAGTTATCCTCTTGCGTGACATCGGAGACTCACATCAAACATTCTGCACATTACTTCCAATAAACTGTTTTAGACCATTTGCAATCCACTATACGCATTTCATAGTTTATGTGAAAATACTGGGGGGCAGGGGGCACCAGCAAACAACTTTCTGTGGGATCCTTTGTATTTCCAGTTAAAAGCATTTACTAATATATCATTATTATGACAAACTTTTTAATTCCTTGCCATAATCATTCCAAAAAAGGTTGTGCATTTCTAATGCTAGAGACAGAACTAGAACTGTAAAGTGCTTTGAAATACAGAAAATTGAGCATAAATTGTTGATCAACAAGTTGCAAAAAACCGCAGACATTAGTTACACTATTTACCATGACAAAAATGTATCCAAATCCTTGAGACTGTGCAAAATTCCAGTCTTACTGAAATTTAAAAAACAATGTCCCACCCTTGTTATTCAACATAAGAAACTCATGAGTATAAATCTCATGGGCCTCAAAATCAGTATTTATTTCTGGCTATATACAATATACCTATTTGCTTTGGTACCACCTGTGAGCAATTTTCTGCTAGCTTGAGGCAGTTGCTCCTCAGCCTACAGGTCCCTTACCTGGGATTCCTTGGGGCCACGTCTGCAGTCATAAGCCAAAGAGTACCTGGAAGCGTTCCCAGGCAGTGACGCCAACTGGCAGGGAGCAGCCTGAATCAGCTCTAGTAACTGCCTCTGCGCTCAGTGCAGAGTGGCTGCGTACCAACTATCAGCAGAGATCGGTCTCCAGACTCTCCTGGCTGTTAAATCATGCCAGCGATGTCTGAGGAGAACAGTAGCTGGAATGGGGCGACTTTTTTTTTCCAGGAAACAGTCTAACAGCGTCCTGGGGGAGAGGAGACAGAAATGTGCTACAGGCACACTTGCATTTATGAGTGGGGGGGCAGCCGCAAGCCTTGGCCCTTCCCTCCCCAGGGCGAGGTGAGCCAGGGGAACCCATGGCAGGTGCTGCACCACAGCCCCCGCAGTCTGTGCCACCCCACACAAGAGCCCTCCTTTCCCAAGGGAAGCACAGCTATGCTCCAGGTGCTCCTCCCTTTTCTCCTACCCACCCACTGGTCAGCAAAGATGTGCTGGGATACAAAAGCCACTGTGGTCCATGCAGCCCCCAGGACATCGGGAAAGGAGTGGTCCTAGGCAGTCACAGAGCCGCTGCAGCTTCCACAGGGCAGAGAACTCCTGCAGCAGCCCTGAATGCAGATGGTACCAAAGGGATTTTTTAAACAAACTCCTCATTCCTCCATGTATCCTAGCAACACCTCTCTGAGGTTAGAGATGCAAAGCCTTGCCCACCTGTTACACAGGAAGCCTGAGGCAAATTCTATATTGCTTTCTTCCCAGCTCGCCCCACTGGTATGAAGCCTGAGCGATTAAGGAATATGCCACAATCAGCATACCCCAGTCTCCTCTGCTCAGGCCGGGTGTCACACAGAGGTGTTCACATTTTTAAACATTGTGAACTCAGCAGTGGCTTACGCACTGCACATGTGGTCCAAGGAAAAGCCTTGCTGACACAGGCCGAGGGCTCTGTGATCAAGGCAGTAAAAACGGGGTGACATTAATCTCTGGCGCAAAAATGCTTTACACGCAGTGCTGAAGGAGCTCAGGTCCTGAACAGGTACCTAAATAAGATTTCCAACAGTTCTACGTCCAAAATGTGCACAGTGAAAAAAACTGAAAGAAAATTTAGTTCCCCATGTAATATACAGTGTTATTCCTTTTATGCATTGTGGCTGCAACATAATTATAATGAGCACTCCTTGTTTAAAAAAAAAAAAAAAAAAACCAAAAAAAACACACACACACACAAAAACCCTGGTTGGAAGGTTGAAAAGCAACCTTTCTCATAAGAGACACCATTCTTCCACCCCTCTCCTTCCCCCCAAGCACCCCTTAGCATTTTTGATTTATTGTGGAGGGAGTAATGATACTGAAAATGTTATAGGAATGATCATAGAACTTACAAATTTTGTTTAACAGAACAAATAAAAAAAAACCTTTAAAAAACCCACAAAAACACTATTACAAAAATCTGCAGAAGGAGCAATTTACAACGGATCGTTTTCTACATCCAGTGAAGATGGTCCTTTTCCTATGATTCTCCTGCCCATCAAATTAGATTTCCTTTCTCTGGCTATTACTGACCAAATCCTTTCAGCTACAATATACAGTTGTCACTTGAATCTCAGTTATCCTAATTTTTTTTTTCCTGCAAACAAGCAAATAAGAAACTACAGATTTTGCTGCTTTTTTGTGTTACTGAACTAATCACTGCTAAGTCCATTTTATTCTAACATGTTAAAGGAATTCAAGGCTTGCACAGGAGCACAGAGGTGAGCCTCTGTCCCCCGGGCCAATAGGGGAGATGACGTTATCACTGCTCAAAGATCTATCATTTGCTGTAGATCTCTCTTATTCATCTTCACTTAGAGGAAAATATGGGATACTTTCTAAGTGGCTTTGGCACTTGTGAGTTATCCCTCTTTCCCCACTCATAAAGACAAACGCTGTAATGAAACGCAGCCATCAGGTATTCTCTATATTCGGAGCACTCAAAGTGTGAACAATGATTATGCCCCTTCATCGGGTACGTTAAGGTTGACTGCCTAGCTACCTGGGGAAGCCAGAAATTATTTGCACTAGCTCACAGGCAATGAATGGAAGAAGGCGGCATATCTTCTCCCTCAGCATTGGTTATTCTGCTAATCTCAGGCTGAATAATACATTCAGTATGTCAAACCTTCCTTTTTACTTTAAAGCTACTTGGCAGCTTAATCTGCAAGATGAGATGAGTCCAGCTGAGATAGCAGCAGCTACTCCATTAGTTCAATGTCTGTTTATTTTTTGACACTTTTGGGGAACCATTGACTAAGTTTTTGTAACAAGGGAGATAAGGATTTTTAAAGGTAAGATTTTTTGCAAGCGTCACATGAATTTTAGGACACTGTCCTGGCCTGCGCTACACAAACAAAACTCCCTTATGGGTTGACAGACACCATGAGTGAGACCTGGATCACGTTTTCTGCCTGAGATAAAGCTTGCTACCTTCGTAGTTGTCATTTTTTTTTACAGTGTAGAGGAGGAAATTCAAGCATTTAAAGTTACATTTAAATATGAAAACCTGACAGACATATCTGGCAATTAAAACAGAGCTGTTAACAACACACTGAAAATAATGCAACGGTGCTGCACAGGAGGCTGAAACTGTGTCTCTCATTAAATCTGAGAAAAACCTGTACGTGAGAGCAGCTTCCTCATCTATTTAACACAGGGACCAGTATTTTTATTTGTATATTGCGCAGTACTGGGCAGAAATATGAACCCATCATCCAGCACTGCACAAATAAGGACAGAGCTTCCCAAATTTCTGTGAACAAGGCATGAGCCCTTGAAAGACAGCTCTTCACATACAAGGCAAGAGTTATGTTTAATATTTTACTCAAGTGGAAGAGATGCACCATTCAAAGCCAATCTTTTGAAATCTGCAGTGGACGTGAAGGATGCAAGCTCGCAGGGGCTGCTTCATCTTAAATTTAATAACAAATCACTAGTTGTTTCTAATGTAAATATGAAGCAGTTCATAGACACAGGGGAGGTTCATACACAGCTGATCTATCACAGCCTTGCAACATCACTGACTTCCACATCCACCAGTTATTTTTATGCAGCTACTAATGCTAAGGATGTGTTAGGAAAATAAATTAAGTATTAGTATGCTCCAGGGAGAGCATTTGCAACAAGAAGCAGGTTGTGCGTTAAAATAGCCAGGTGCATCTTAACCAGTATAAAAAATTGTCAAAGAACAGCTGCTGAAGGGACTCCTGACGCCCTGGCACATACTATCTAGACAATATTATGAGTATTTTGAAGTATGTACTGGTTCATATTCAGCACCCAGAAGCTATTTTAAGTGTTCAGTGGGAACAAGCTAGCATTATTAGGGCACTTTTCTTCCAGGGGACAACAATACATTATGAGCCAAATAATCCCATCAGAGGCCTTTGTAAACACCTAAATCAGATGAAGTGGCTGTGACGATCTCATGTTAGGACAGGTTCAGAGGCTGAGCTAAGGCAGGTTTTCTTATGACTTGAAAAGGAAGTCTAGCTATTTGCTGGGCAGTTTTGGTGCTGTGAATATGATGTAAAAGCAGCTTCCAGAGAATCTCTGGAGTCAGAGAAACTGCCTATTGGCACAGGGCAACTTGTTCAAGAAGAAAATCTTAAGCCAGAGCCTACAAGATAAGGTTTTTTACCTTACTGTAATAAGGTTTTTTATCTTACTGGGCAGCAAAGCCATGGCTAAATACACACCGAAAGTACAACCCTCGCTTCCTGGCAGAACAGCCTCAGACCCAAGAGGAAAGGGTTCCAGTCCGTCTCTGGCCTTGGCCTCATATCACCTGTCTCGGTCTCACCCACCCTAGTGTCTTTTACAAAGCATTTTTGTATAGGAAGAAACAGATAATACTGTTCTTGCCTGATGCTATGGCTCTGTGTTATGTGAAGTCATAGTCACAATGAACATCCTAAATCAGAAAGACGGAAAGAAATAAGGGAAAAGAAGAGGAAAATGGATTATGACAGTGATAGAGAGAAAAGTAGTAGATGGCAGGGATTTAGAGACCTTGGGAAGCACTCTGATACCAGTATGATGGTCTCAGTAAAGAAAACTGTTAAAAATATGACCGGAAGAAAGAGCCTGATAAGAAAGAGTCAGCCAAAACTATTTTATTTTGTAAAATATTTCAAGCCTCCTTTTCCCCTCATGCTTTTGAAAGGTTAGATGTACAGCCTGGTGAGTCTTGAACAACAGGGAACTGTAAGTACATGAGTGCGGCTCTGAATACTGCGACACAAAAAAAGCAGAGAGCAAAGGGTGCCTAAATATAGTTCAGAAGGCTCCCACCTCTCTGTACTCAGGTTCGAACTCCACATCCAGCTCAGGTAAGTGATTTTCAGTCAGTGTTTAGCCACTAGCAGAAATAAGGCCATTGCACAACCACCAAAGCTTAGGGTAAAAATGATCACAGATGATGAGGAACCAGGTATAAATAAAATACTTCCAGTGAACTCCCTAAAAAGAGTTTACCACTGCCTGCACTTAATTAAGTTACAGTCCAGTAATATTTATCCAGTTTTTAATCTCCTAAACCACTGACTGTAGATCCTCAGCTGGGAAAATTAAATGTTGATCTACCCCACAACATGATCCAGCCTTGAATTTACAGATGAACATAAAACCATGGACTTGGTTTACATTTTTGTGTCAAGAAAATAAGCACTTTTCTCACTATATATAATGCACTACTTTTGCTTAGAAAAGGGAGTCCTAAAATTAAAGACACCAAAGATACAGTCTCTCTCCCACCCCCTTTCTCTCCCCCCACACCCCAGTGCAGCAGCAATAGTGACACTGACAGCAGCAAGAGCAGAGCTAGGGGGGATGCTAAAGCTAAGTTAACTTGGCAGAAAATTCGTAACATCTGAAGCAACATAGATGCAATAACCAAGGATCACAAGGAAATCAACATGGTCATGATCTCAAAACTGCAAAAAAAGTTCATCTACTCTTTCAACGACTATTTCTGTTTCAAATACGCTCCCCTAGCATGACTTCCATACACAGCCTTTGATCAGTATTGAGAAAAGTATGGTTGTGAACCAAAAAAAATAATGAAGTACCAACGAAGATCTCAAAAAGCATACAACTGCCAGCCTCTCATGGTACCTCCGTTATCTGCAGAATGCAAGTGATTGAGAGCATTTAGGCAAATATTCAACAAGCTCATTTTTTTTCTGGCAACTAATCCATCATATTTGCAAGTTTCACTTACCTGTCAAGTTCTTCAGGCCAAGTTCCCTGAGTCCAAAGTTACCATCCTTTCTGTAGTTAAGAAATATCGCCAAAGCATATCGCTCTTCATAGAGTTTGGTCCCACGAACGATGCGCAGGTTCTCCAATGGCAGATACTCAAACTGATTCAAAGCCACCAAAACGTAGCCTGTGACTTCTCGGATCGACTGAAAGGCAAAAATGAAACAAACACATTAAAAACACTCCATTTTTAATTGTTTTGAATAAGTGGATGCTTTAGAATGAAATGCTGATACCCAAGAAAGAAAAACAACTTTGGAAAACAAATTCTGTTTCAACTTGCTGATTTTCCACTTAATTCAGTTTATTAGACATACTTGATTGAAAAGTAGAAAATAAAGAGGTAGCCATTCTTCTGATGAATGCTCTTCTTCTGCTCTTCTTTTTGAGCAGAAATTCACAGTAAAGTATTAAAAATGCACAAAAGGATGACTTTACAGAACTCAAAGCAGAGAGCAGGTCAAAGGCCTCTGCAGGACATGAGCAGAACCCAATGGGGCAACGCCACAGTTTAGATAAGATTGTCTGTCTGCAAGTAACTCTCTGCTACACAAGATATTTCAGGGTGAGACTGAACGGACACAGCATGGGGGTAAGAGGCACTTCTGTAAGAGCTCACCATCAAACAGGAACAGATGGGAGAAATGGGAGGCAGGTTTGGAAAAGTAAATAAAGACAAAGCACATATGTATAAACAGACACTTTTGTACTTCTAAATGAAATCAATCACTAAACATTTGCAAAGATTCAACTTCAGGTTTTATTTGGAAGTGCTGAAACCATACATGCTACATATCCCAGGCTTTGATCAGAACTGGTATCAAAACCTTTAGCAAAATGATTGTTGCATCTTTGGGTTGTCTGAAATCTTGTTTTAGATGAACCACTCAACAACCCTCCTGATCACACTCAGGAATTTATTGCCTGGGTTGTAAAGGGAAAAAACACCCCAAAATCCCATAACTAGAAACAGTTTTTCAAATTTCAAAAGATTAACAGACCTAGGATGTTTTTATAAACAAAAAAATATTTTAAAGCATTATCTTTTAGAAAATAAACTTCATTCTAAGGAATTTAAATAAATGGCCCACAAATCTGCAAATACCTTTGACAGTGTAATTTAAGCGCTCGCATAGAGCCCCATCATCCTCAGGAGGACTTTACACAGGCTGAGGCATGCTCCAGAGCTACTCCCAGAAACGGGACCTCCATGTTGGAAACAGTCTCTCAGAGTTTTCAAATCTCACCTAATTCCATGCCTGTGACACCCTGCAACCACTGTATATGCCTATATTCATGCGTGCATGTATATTTAATAGGCAGAAATTGATACAACTACTTGTGCGTTTAAGTGGCTGCATACACTTTTTTCTTCCCTTCGGCAAAGTCAATACCTTAAGACACAGAAAGAAAAATTCTGCTTAGAGTAACATGCACAGACTATAACTAACATGATGGCAACTCCAGTCAATATTGTAATAAAAACAAACAGGCAAACAATAGCAGACATCAAATTAAATGTGTTGTGTGTGTATCGTTAAGAAAGGCAACATGGATTTGCAGCACAAAGGAGAGGCTTTCGCTTTGCTAGTTCAGCACTGCTGCCATGATTTCATAAGCAAGTGTGCAACAGCCTTTTAATTTGGTTTACAGAAGTTCTTAAGATTATTAACAAGTATGCCAGTATACATAAGGGAAGGATTTATATGCCACAAACTCTAGGCACTAGCTGTCTTTTTAAAGTCAGACGTCCCTACTCAGCTGAAGCTGCTGAAATAGCTCTGGAGCCATTTCAGGACTTGCTTGGCATCTAAACAGAGCACAGTGTCATTACAGGACTTTGATGAGAACCCAGTGAGTGGAGCTAGGTTGAGAAGTACGGTTCAGTAGCTCAGTATTAAATGTAGAGCTGCATTATACCCTGGGACACTGATTCCATTATAATCAGAAGCTTTCTGGCACTTTCATGATAGCTCTTTGCTTTCAGACCTTTCAGCTTAGCCAGTTTGGTCACGAATTTGTTTTTCATCTTATACAAAAATTTCCTTAAGCTGCCTTTTTTAGCCTCTCTTCAGAACTAGGAAATATTAAAATTATACTCATGGCTTCAATTTCTCCACTGATATCCTAGGGATACTGTGATTGCTCTAATTAATTTAAAGGGATGTTTAACTTGGAATTGAGTTGAAAAAAATTAAAAGCATTTCCAAAACTGCATCTGACCAAGTCCTCCCTGCCAATTTTTGTCACTTATAACCATGTTTTCTATTTCTAGGGTATGTCTTATTCACTGACAAACAGTACGCCCACCTGAACAGGCCCTAATTCAGCATGGCACTGAAACTACACACACACACACACACGCACACACACACACTCTCAGTGGCAAATCTTCATTCCAAAGTTTAAATAAAATTTAAAAAAAAAAAAAAGAGGAGAAAAGGACAAAGTTTTGTTGTTGATAACTGTGAAGCCTCAGAAGCCCTGTACTTTGTTTTGCTTATCCAACTGAAATGACAAATTATGGCAAGTATTTTGACAAGCCAGAGGCTCCTTTTCAGTCCCACAGCTTCCATCATATTGCAACACCTATTTATTTGCTGGAGAAACTGCTGTATTAATCCTTGCAAAACAAAATTATGAAAATAAGCCAAAGGGTTTCTAATTTACTAGAACATAACAACTGACCAAATCTAGTGGCCTGTTATATTAATTTAGGGATTTATTTTATTTTTAATTTAAATTTGAATGTAAAAGGCAGAGCAGGATGGTGTGTTTCCTGACTGGTCCAGCTTGAGAAAATGTACTGGGAGCACAGCAGGCAGCTCAGGTTTTGGCCGCTCCAGGCCAATGCTGTCACTTTGCCAGTCACTGTAAGTTTTGACATGATTCTTACTTCAAATGGACATCTGCCCACTTGGAACTCACCCCAAGCCCTGTTGGAGTCACTGCAAAGACGCCTGTTGGCTTCCATGCAGGCTCACAAATCCTCACGCCAGACAGGATCAGACAGCCTGATCTCCTCCTCTGCAACTCATGCCAAAGTCAGGCATGATTTCAACCTCCCATCCTTTGTATACAAGGCTGAACCCTTTTCCTGTTCAGGTATCCTGAACTCAGGTACAAGCTCAGGTATCCTAACACTCTATTTGAGCTGCTTTTGCTTCAGCATTAACCTGTGTTCCACCAAGAAGGTGGAGTGACTCACAGCAGTGTAGTTTGAGTGTCACCTCCTAGTTTGATCCTCCTGCTAGGGCTGGACGTCCTTGCAAAAATAAATTTCTCATGTATTTTTCATTTCTCATTGAGTCTGTCCCTCAGGAAAGAAAAAAAAAAAAGGAACCAAGGATGCATGTAACTGAATTTTGCTCCCATAACCTCCAACTAGAATAGAAGGAGGTAAATTACTCACCAACAGACTTAAAGCTAAAAGTTTCCAATAGGGAAAACTAAACAAACTCCAGCAACCTCCAGTCTTGCTGACCACCAATTTTGCAGGGCTCCACCCCCCCCACCCCCCCATTACAGCATTATTTTGACTGGAAATTTCTGGCCAGCATGGCCTTGCCTTTCCTTATCACCTTTCCAGCTCAAGACATGACCTGTGAAGAAGCCACCAAGTGCGTCAGCGGAAGACTCCGGCTCCTGTAGCACTCTAGCTGCTTCAGTAGATGCATTTTGGCTTCCCACAGCTGTTTGGGAACCGCAGCCCAAACAAGTGTACGGATTTGAACAAAGAACAAGCTGAAACATCCAGGGTCTCTGTCACAAAGGGACAAGGGACGCTGTTCATCAAGCTCTCTGAGAAAATGCCTGGCTGTTCAAAAGCAGATGAGGAGACACCTCTGAGGATCTGAGAGCCAAAGGCGTCTGCTCCTCTGACCGGGCCTGTTAGGTGTCAGATCCCGAAACAGGAAAGGGCGTGCTTCTACCAGGAGAAAAGGAGTGGGGAAACAAACAAACAAAAGTATTAATCCTTGACAAATGTAAAGCCTCATGAGCTGCTTTAAAAACAAGCCAAGCCAC
>NW_010122607.1:6674-48357 GCF_000699245.1 Pterocles gutturalis | reverse complement strand
TCCTGCTACACGAGCCACAGGTGGTGCCCTTGCTCTTTGTGCTCGCTGTGGGTGGAGAACTAGCTCAGCCCTCCCGGCAAAAATTTAAGGACTAGGGGAGGGATGGTGACCGCGATTGCCCCAGCAGCTCCCGTGCCACATCAGCCTCTCGCGGGAGAGCTGGTGGTGGGAGTCGGGTTATGACTTTTAGTCAAAGTCTTGTAGATTGCTTTAATTTTGTGTAATATGATGACTTCCCCAGCACTGTATTGATGTTTCCTTCCTTCTCTATAATGTCTTATCATAAATGTGTTATGCATCAGAACCACTGTAGCATTAGCAGATAATTTTGAAATTAAGATGTTTGATCTCCAAATTCAATTAATACTCTTTACATCGATCTTGCAATAACTAATTTTGTCATAAATAGTGTTGATATGATTAAAGAGGACTGAACCTCTGTTCTGGCTCTCTGTGAGCAGACATTCAAGTCTCATACTGACAGAGGGGGGAACTCTGGGCTACTGACTCTTACCCCTGTGCAGGTGGACCCATGTCTTTCTCCTCTGTATCTCTGTGCCGTGGTGTGCAACTTGCCAGGTACAGCTGGTGGGCTGGGTGTGTAACATGCTGCCCATCTAGCACAAGGAGACGGGATAGGAACAGGCCCTGTACCTTGGGTTTGGCGCTAAGGGGCATTCAGTGTGCCAAGTGGACCCAACAAAAGGTATTTATTCCCCAACTGCAAACTAGCACCACAGAACTTTCCTGAGACCTCCGTCCTGCTCCCAAGATCTGAGGCATAGGGCCCCCTCCTCTGGAAAACAAAATGTTAGCATTCTGTGTTCAGGGATGATTTAATCTGGCAAAACGGAGTCATCAGTAGAAGTGGATAAGTGGGATACTAGAAGAGTTCTGACTTAATTCTAGCAGATGGAATACTGTTTTAATTTATTGTAAGTGGAACAATAGTGCCATCAGGTGGGCAGGAAGTGATTCCGTGGAGAATTTTGAATGCATTGCTATTTCAGTAATCTCGATACATCTTGGATCCAGTTGATCTTATATTAAAATTGACAGCTTAATTAACACTCAGTCCTACCATTTAATTAGTGTATGAAACATAATCAGTTGCATAAAGAATGACATAAAAACGTATAGAGCATTAAGTCCTTCTCGTGCCTCCCCACTTACCTCCCCTTCAATGTCCAATGCTGCAAACCTATTGCTCAGGGGGACCCGGGGACACGGGGCAGGCAGAGGGGGGTTTGCCCACGACGCTGAGCAGGGACCCTCTCCCAACCCTCCCCAACCCTCAGTTCCCCCTCCTCTGCCCGACAGGGGAGGGGGTCCACCCCCAGTTATGGGGTATCTCCCTGGCACCTTTCCCCCTGGCACGCCAGGGAGTGACTCCACCAGTCGATCTCCCGCTCACAGTCCCTGATGGCCCTCAGTCTCTCCACCTCATCTTTCAGCTCGGCCACCATGGTGAGCAGATCTTCCACCGTCTGGCACCTCACACAAGTGGAAGGTCCGCCACCCTCCCCCAGCAGCAGCAGGCTCTGGCACTCCCTGCAGCCAGAGACCTGTGTAGCCATAGTTTGGAACAGGCCCTCCGTTTGGGTCGCCACAGTCTTTCTGGGGCAAGCTCTCTGCCTGGTGGAGACCATGGCAAAACCAGCGGTCACAGACTGCCAACAGACAGGTAGGACTCAAAAGCGAGGAGGGGCAGAATTCCTGTGCCCTGCCGCACAACCTCCCACACCCACTGCTACAGCACCTGGTCTTTAGTTCTTCCCTCTTCCTCGGAGGAACGCTGTCTGCTCGCTGGGCTCCTAGGGCCGTCTTGTGAGGCTTCTGCACCGGCAAAAGTTCATCGTCCTGCTACACGAGCCACCTCCTCTGCTGCTGCAGCCTGTTGCAGGTGGTGCCCCCGCACTGTGTGCTCGCTCAGATGAACAGAGTGGATTCCAATTCAGTCTCCCAGTGGTGTAAAAACCTTCTGCTTAAAACGCTGGGGAATGAGGTTTAAATGTTTTCCAGCAACATGAAATCACTTGCTAGCAATTGTTTCTGACCTTCCAGAGTATAAAATGTGTAATTAAATTGTAGGCTTGCAATAGGAAAGATTGTTTATGGCACAGATATCTTGGTCTTTATCTTGACTGCTTGTTAAGATTTGACCAGAGCTTGAAACTCTGAAAAAGAAATAAAAGAATAATAAAATGGGACCACATTTTGTAATCGCACAGTCAAAAAAAGTACTTTCTTGATTTTTAGAGTTAAATGGGGAACTAATGATACTTCCTCTGATAGTCATTCCTTAAAGGTAGCACACTGTATACCCATCATGATAGATTCTGAAGATAAAGGAAGTGTTGCATTTAAGTGTCACATCGTGCTGTAGTTCAATAGTAAAAAGCAGTGAAATTGTATACTGAAATTTTATAAATATACCAATTTAGGTTCCAATCCTGAAAAAAATCTCTGTAGATGAAAAAAGGGACTGACCATCTGTAGCCAAGGGCAGGATACAGACGGCTCTTGTGTTAGATCCTCTCTACAACACAGAGCAGATCTGAGCACCACAGAATTAGATCTGTAACATCCTATGAATGCAGCAGGGCAGCTGCCTAGAGCTAACTGTTAGAAAGTCTTAATGGCAGATATTACCCTGCTTAATAAAGGCACTCTTACCATCCACTCCAATTTTCTGTCTCCATCACTATCATCTGCTGCCAGCAGTGACTTGGTCTCAGCATCAGTCAAAGCTCTGGCACTGGCTGAGAAATTCTTCAGGAAAAGTCTGTTAAAGATGAGAGGACAAATGAGTGAGACGTGCTCAGTACTGGAAGCATTTGGAGTGTGTTATTGGTAATAGCTGTAAAATTCCAAGCCTGATTCAGTTCTTGAGACTATTTCAAAAGCTCTTTGTAAATCATATTGAATTCAATGGCAAAACTTTTTTAACTTCAGTGAGAATAAGGGTAAGAAAGGAAGAGGATGTTGAATCACAACATGTAAAAATCCTTGATGACATTTTGGTTTCATTAGATTAAAAAGACAAAATGAAAACTGACTGTGTAGTGACAGGATTCATCTTCCCTCCTGTGTTGTCTTCCTTCTTTTCTCCTAAGATACAGACTTGTAAGAGTGGCAGGAATTTTTCTAACCTTACTTTTTAAGTTCAAAGTCAGATCTGGAAGATATGATTATTATAGCAATGATCTGGAAGGTAGAATTCATGTGACAGAAAGAAAGATGAGAGAAGAATAGTCCTTTGAATTCAGTCTAGTAAAAAAATCTTGCAACAATAAAAAGCAATCTCTGGCAGAACTGCTATTTTTATCTTTGCACTCTGTCAGTTATCCCTACATGAAACAAGTATTTTCAGCACTATCGGAGTGTTTTCGCATTGTGATCCAGCCTTGCCTTCTGTATTTGTCTTGCAGCTCCTTCAGCACAAGCACACACACACGTGCGCACACACACACACACACACTTGCCTCTCATCCAAAGATACAGAAGGAAAGGGAGTAATTCTGATCTTGTCCTGCATTTTTAGACAATAACACACAGGCCTGTTGGTAACTCATTTTTTTAGTTTACTTACTTCATCTTCCTCAATAAAGCCACTCCTGTCCTGGTCCAGAATTCCAAAGACTTTGGCGAGCTGGTCTTTGGACTTGGAGTTGAGACACACTTTGATAAAAAAGGTTTTGTAATTGAATGAAACAGCAGCTGAAATAAGCAGGAAGAGATAAAGAAAAGCAGTTAAAGATCTGGAACAAAAAAAATTAGCTTTTTGGTCAAAAAGCAGCAAACTGTTCTGCAGTACAGTGAGGCTCATTACAAACCCCAATCCACAATCTTTGATTTTCTGGAGCTTATTTGAGATTAATGGGATTTTTCCATCAATGATCTCTCAAACCTAGGAAGATAAATATTGACTGTGATCTTCATCATACAAGAACATACGTTTGTAAATAGCTACTTCACTCAAATGTAAATTCACATAACTTGATGATAAAAATTGTGCTTGTGTTAAAATCAGCAGGAGTTTTCTTATTATTATTCTCTGAAAAAAACAGGATTTCAGCCTCTGGATTTTTTCATACTTATAATTACTACAATGCACAAGTGATGATGGGTGCTTGTACCTTGGCTGGCAAAGGTTAAGACTTACATCTGTTCCATTACCTTGCCTGCTTTTTCTCTTTTTGATGGAACAAAGTTGTAATTAGCGAACAAGCATAACAAGAACATCCTACCATGTACCCTGGAGAGGAAATCAACATTATACTGTCTAGTTCATCCTTTCAGCCTTTTCTGTGTCCATTGGAATTGGGATGTTGGGGTAGTGAGGACAAAGGAATTTGACAGATAAACTGAAAAGCCAAATTTAAAACGTAAATGTTACCTTGACAGGTCTGTAGACCAGCAGCAATTTCAGCTTCTCAGGGTACCAGCAACAGCCATGTCAAAGCTCCTGTAAAATGAAAAGTAATATTGGGTAGAGTTCATACTGATCTTGCTCTGTCAGCCTTTGATGCTGCCCCATGAGCTCAGCCAGGTTGGATTAGTGCAACCTAGGTCCCAGGGCGAGCCAGGAGCATATTTATAGAACTGCATGGTGTTTTAGGGTCTTTGGTTATTTCCATGCGTTTTTTGTGTGGATTATTGTGATGTCTTCAAAGGCTCCAGAGGAAAGATTGAACTCTTAGTTTTCTAACTAAGTTTTCTAAGAGTTCTCTAAGTTAGAGTTAACTAACTCTAACTCTCTAAGAGTCTCTAACCTGCCACTTAGTTTTCCCCACCCAAGAACAGAAAAAAATGTAATGTAAAATTCTTTTTCAAATGACAGAGATAATTACTTATTTAGACCTTAGTCAAGTCCTCTCAACCTTTTACAGAAGTCCACGGGCCCCAGGGAATAAGTTACTGTGGCTGACAAGACCTGCTAGCTAATCGGACTGATATTTACATCCCAAAGGAAAGTGCATGGTGTTTTAGACAATATATAAGATTTAGTGCCATACAAAGTAAATTTTCTCTGCTTGCACCTATTTTTAGTCTCATAAATGATTTTTGATCTGTGAGTGAAAAAATATCGTTTTCTTTTATTGCTTAATGATAGCTACAAATGGACATCTTCATGGTAGACTGTGGCTTTTAAGGGCCTGATCCTGATAGGAATTACCCATGAAACATCACTCCTGCCATTGCCCTAGCAGTCTTCAAATAGTATTAACACTGATACATTTGTACTAGATATATGTGATATGTAAGTAAAATCTAGCAGAAAAAACTTTTAATTTTAAATCAGCCCGAAGTATTTTAATAAGCTGATATTTAAGCTTTGGTTACCTAATTACAGAAAGATGTAGTTTAGGCTATAGAAGTCTAAGATTGAAGACATTTGCTCAGTATTAATTCATTGCACGGTGCACGTTTTAAATCATCATAATGAATGTGTCCATTTATAGAATGAAGGTTGTGTTCAGCAGCACACAGAGTATGCACCAATTAATGGTAGGGAGTGAAACTGAGCAGTGAAATCTGTGATATTTGGTCCTTTCTTTCTGTACTGAAAAAATGAACTTCTATAAGGATTCAAAGAGTAGCTAAGCTCAAGTTGCAGCTTTTCTCATACTGGTTATTAATGGGGTCCTTGTCTCAGTTATCTCATGAAATCGCTTGGAACTTCATGGCCCTGAGCATGGCTGAAATTGGCCAATGGTGTAAAAAGCCATTGGGAGAACATTTCACACCCACACATACATAAATGTGCGCAGAGTATCATTGTAGATTTAAATAATATATGAATAATGCCATTAAATTTAAAATAAAGCCTAACACTTGGTCAATATAACATAAAGCTGCTGTCTTTTCTCTCAAAAACTATATACATGAAAATACAGATAGATCCTCATCTTGCACTTCCTAGTTTACCTTCAAGAGAAGAATGCTTAGGAGGAGTGCTAACTATATTATTCTAAACCCATGTTGTGTGGTAAATTGAACATTGTGGAAGCAAAGATTTCTGGACAATATAAGGTCAACTGAGTAAGTTACTTTTAAAGGCATTTTATCCTGAACCGGTGGATATGTAAACTAAATGCTCCAGTCTTTCCATCTGGGAATCTGGCTTTGCCTTTGTTTCAGATTCCTGGGGAATAATTGAGGGTATGGCTTGGGATCATAGAGGATCTGATAAGTGTGTCGGAATTACTGAACAGTCAAGAAATAATCCTTGCGAGAAGACCACATTGAGATATTACAAAGGATTTGTCGGTAAAAATTGAGCATTTCTGTGGCAAACCAGAACTTGCCTGTAGATGGCACCAGAGACAGCCAAGTCCAGCCGTGAAATCCCTCCGGGACTACTTGGGGTGAGAGAGAACCAAGGAACTGAGGATGAGAACAGGTTAACAGGTGGGCGTTCATGAGCAAGGAGAAGAGGAAGGAACAGATATTTAAAAGAAAAAAGTCTAGTCTACTAAATCACTCGAATATAAACAGACTAAACCGAAAACTCAGAAATAATTCTAGAGGACTCTCCTTTAATGATGACTAGGAAGAACAGGTTATTTCATCTGTCTAAAAAACCCAGGGTTTACTGTGTTTATTTTTATGCTGGATAAATATTACAGTCTGTCAGGGAGCTCATTGCAAATATGAGATAAGTTTGTTCTGGAAGCCTGGGAGTTAGAGCAGAATGTTAGTATCTAGGAAATACAAACTGATTAATACCTGGTTGTGATGAAACTGATGTGATTTCTTTAGAGTCAAGTATTTGCATGTTCTACTTTGACATCAGTTCCCCTTTGAATTTAGGGTCAATAATATATTTGTAACTGCAGGGGAAGGCATTGTCTAGGGGTAGATTCTTTTCATATTGTAACTGATGTGGTGATGTAATTTTATTTTCTGGAGCTTGATATACAAAACCCCTGCTTTTCTTGTTCTCATGAGTGTAAGACATGCTGATGGGCAAATCAAAAGTTACAGAGCAGCCATATCCCAGCTGTTAGGTAGTTTGCTCTATAGGCTTTCAGTACTGAAAGTGTACCAGAAAGTCCATACCCATGTAACGGTATCTTTCTGCACTTGCAAGCAAAAGTAATATGAAAATTAAATTTCATAAAATGTGAACACTTGAAATTAGTTCATATGCCACAGCATCCACTTATTAAAAAGTTTTAAAATATATGAACAATTAAGCATGAAAATGTTGGGTACATGTCTGTTCAGAGATTTAATCAAGATGTATCTATTTCGGTAGCCCATTCCAGGAAATTAATCCAGCCTTGGCCCCCTCTGCCCACACTGTTTATGTGAAGAGCTCCAGGCGCCTCTGATGATGCTGCATCAAAGATTTTCCACATGGGCTGGCTGCTAACTCAAAGAAGAAACTTTACCAGTCTATGTGTGCAATGAATGTTCTGACATCCCCTTGCCCTTTCTGTGCTCTCTTACTCCTCTTGTTAGAAGGTGAATGTGAGATTTCAAACAGTTGGAGAGCTGAAATTGAATCTGAAGTTTACAAATGGCTCTAGGTTGGGATTTTCAAAGGAACATGAAGTTAGGAGACAGCCAGCTTCCACTACATGCCTGGAGATTTTATCTTATGCATGATTCTACCACTTTGTCAGGACAACCCAAAATTTCACAAGAAGTGTTGGGAGGATTAGAGATTAAACTGCTCAGGCAGGGTAATGAGGGAACTGAGGTGTGTCTGCGAACTCAGTCTTTGGGCTCAGTGGAACTCACATCTGCCACTCACATTCTGTGTTGCTCTTTCGTTGTCTTAAGTAAAGATAAACATATAAACATTTCCTTTATGCTGGGAACTATGAAGCAATATTATACTGGGTAGTATACTGAGTAGGATGGTCTTACTCTAAACCTGAGAAGAGGTTATCAGGGTGATAATACAGGGTGGTGTTAGATCCTTTCTGATTTGATGTAGCATAAACAATTTCTAACAGAATTTTGGCTTTTAACTGTACTCAGCAGTGTTTTGTTTGTGTACCTCATTCATAAAAGCTTGATGCAGAGGATTTAATCCTTACTTATTAGATTGCCCAGAGAGGTTATAGAACCTCCACCCTTGAAGATACTGGGACTCAGCTTAGACCAGTGTGCCCTAAGTGGGCCTTCTGAGGAGGCAGTTGGACCAGAGACCTTCAGAGATCCTTTCTAGCAGGAATTACTCCGTGATTCTGTACCTTAATTGTAGTAACATTGTGATACCACCATTTGTCTCTTTACTACTTCATATGGCATCCACATAGACATCCTTCAATCAAAGGTTTTCTCTTGTGCAATGACATTGTCAAGTTCAGAGAACAATCCTCGCTGTTGCCTAAGAAAGGCTGCCACTGGCTGAACTTAAATTCATTGAAATGAACCCTCCAAGAAAATGTTACATTTTTGGAGTTTGTTTCTTCTGGGTGGAAAATATTCTCTTCTAGTTTGGTTTAGTTCTAAGCATGTGACTAGGCATTGTTTTTGTTAAACAGTCTATGGGCTTTTTTTGAAATTGGGGACTTTTTGGAGTTTTATTGTAATTCCTCCTAATGAAATGGCTGTATGGTTGTAATAAGATTTAAAACTCATCTTCTTACCAGGAGTTACTGTTTAAGAAGAACAGATATTCTCATAAACACAATTATCTTAAGTTTTATGTGAAGTTGCAACATACAGAAGAATTGCCAGATTCTCTGAAGTACTTCATTCCCCCTTGTGGCAACAGAAGGCGGTGATGTGCAGTTGTTTAGCATCTCTGAAATACAGGATAGGCCACTGTGTAGTCTTGCATTTCTTGCATTCCACATGAGACTTTCTGATGTGCAAGGAATGCGGTATCAGGTCTGTCACTTATGGTGTTGTGTGTGCCATCTGCTTGTGAACTAGTGGCGTGATATTTTAGTGATCAGCAGTGAGAAGAGCTACATCTGTCTATTGCTGCAGATCTGGATTGCTCTGGATTTTTTTTCTTCAGCAGATAGGAAAATGAATAAGGTAAAAGGAACCAACAGAGTCTCATCATTATGCAAAATATTTCAGTGCTGCTATTAACAGCAGCTATAGTTTAAGCCCAGATTTAACATCAAAGGCAGTGGTGATAGAATTAGGATTTGTACTTATTATACTTCTGCCAAAACTTCAGTGAGTCTGATTGCTAGAATTCCTCTTTTGCATTAGCTGTCTTAAATCTGCCGAGCAGCTCTCTTACATGCCTGGGTATAAGCGAGCTGTACTTGCCTCACATAATCATCTCACAAGTCATGGAAATGCCAACATTGAATGTTACATAAAAGTTCCAGAAGGCTTTGTTTCTGCTCTTCTTCGAAACAACTGCCAAACTATGTTATAATTATAATCCAGTTTCAGCAGGGAGTATTAAAATGACAGTCTACTTGTGAGCTGGAACCACATCATGGTAGATGAGACAGGACACAACTAAATGTTGGTGGGGAAATTTCCAACCCACTCAGGCAGAAATGCGCAACATCTACTCAGTCTATTGAGCTCTGCCTTTAACCATGAACATTATTTACTTTGTCGATTAATGAAGACAATGCTATAACTAGCTCTGAATCCTGTAAGACATTTACCAAAGGAAAGACTAGTTCTTAGTAATTTTCAGACTTAAGAAAATTGATAATATTATAGATTATCTAGATGATTATTCATTGTAATAAATGAAAGAATTGAGCAATGGTCACTATTCAGTAATGTAATAGAGTTTCCCAGTAATCAAACAGCAAGACTGGCTGTTGTTTCATCTGTAGGAAACACCGATATTCACACACCTGGCAAAGTATTATTGTTTTGTAGGTGTTAAGAGATAATAAGCAATGTTTTCATGATTCACAGAAAAACCTCTGGGCCTGTGGCCCATGTTGTCAGGGGATTGTGATTTGTGGCAGTGTCAGAGATGGGATTAGACCCTTCTCCTCTATCTTACAGCTGCCTTAGATTTCATGAAAGATAAATCTTCTTAAGGGAGAGTTACATTTTAGGCCATAAACACTTTCTGATGATACATGCTGTAGCCTAGTACTTAATTTTGTAAAATTACCCACAAAATTATTCCATGCTTTGAGCTATGTGTCAGCGCCTCTAAATTTTTTTTCTCAGGATTGGCACTTAATATAAATTATTTTTAGCTATCTTGTTAGCATTGCTTTTTCTCAAGGATCAGAATTAAGCAGAAATAAAACTCAATGAAATCAGTACAATTAAGCCTTAAAAGACGTCATACTGTTTAAGATCATCAAAACTGTGTCAGGCCAGTCAGCATGGTTAAGTAGGAGGATGGAAAACCTAAACAAAATTTAAAAATCAGCTTTCCCCCCGCGTTGTTTGGCTTTTTAACAAATTTTTTTTTCTCCCCTCTTCCAGCAACAATTTCAATACTATGTGTGGTTGAAAAATCACAAAGTGCCTTCTTTAGAGTGAAAATGTGACAATACCACGTGACCAAAATATCTGTACGTTGCAAGATTTCTCAGCCATCCAGTGTGTGACCTTGATGTATGGGGAAATGTTAATGCCTGAAACAATATGAAAACGTACAAACACAAGCTGAGTGTGAAGTGCTTGTTGGACGAGGTAATTGGAAGAGTCAGTCCAAGGTTGCCTTTGGTCTGATGCTGTTTATGCCTTCACCAGAGACTGGAATTCTGTCAAGGAAGAAAATGAGAAAGGCAGGGAATAAAGCTAGATAAAAGTGGCTTTTAACATCTTTAGAAAAGATAGATAAAAATGCCTTAATCTCTTAGCCATGGAGGGCTCCCAAAGTTATTATAACACTGCACAAGCTACTTCTAAACTGAGCTTCTGGAGGCGTAACAGATTTTTCACTCCTTAAAAAGAGTAAGAGCAGAGCGGAGGAGTGCATCTGTAAATTCATTGTGGGAAATCCTGAGTTGAAGATAAACTATCTTTAACCCGTTACAAACTCTGATAATAGCCAAGGAAGCAGAGAGTGAATTAGGTCAAGCCTGTAGCTTTCACTCTGAGGGATTATTTGGTGGTGTTATTCTGAAGAAAAAAATATCAGTAGTGATGTGATTTTGGAATGGGAGATTCAATGGCTAAGGACTAAGATCTGCATAATATAATGCCCTGTTTGGGGCTCATAAACAGAAGCTGCAAAAGCTGCTGCTAAAGCAAATTCCTCCAACAGTGTATCTCTCTCTCCTCCCAAACTCTGGCTAAGATTAGCACGTGTGTCTGTTAGAGTTATTGCCACCTGTCCTAGTTCGGCTGAGACAGCCCTGTTTTCAGTGACTTCATCTCTAATATATGATGCATAATGTCCTATTTTCCTTCGCTGCAATTTCTAAAAGAAATATCCTGGCCAGTTCACATCATCCCAGTGAGATTTTCTTCAGGAATTTTATTTAGTTTCTTGTAGAAGGACTGTCCAGTGAAATCTGCACTTATCAGATAATTCTCCAGCACAAAAGTCTGTTGCATCGCAGCAGTTCTAGATCTAAAAAACAATACCAGTCTTATCTGACATTACTGAATTAACTACTCAGTAATATTGGCCAACCTTTGATAGCGGTAGATGAACAAATAAGTTTGTGTAGGTGGAAGTGTGTTTAAAAATGAAAATGTCGTATGGCCAGAAGTGCAGAGCATCCACTGCCGAAATGGAAATTCAAAGAATGAACAGGCAGGTGTTCAGGATGTTTTAGAAATCTGTCACACTGAATCTGTGGATCAGACACATGGCATAATTAACCCCAAAGCTGTTATTGATTGGAAGAACAGGCTCCACGTTGAGCCTAAATATGTTGTTGCAGCAACAGAGACCAAAGGGGAATAAAGCTATGAAAATAAAAGAGTATTCGCTAGCACAAAAATTGTGTCGGAAAGTACCAGGCCAAAGTACTTGAATGTATTCTTCACACTGCAGTTTTAATGCAGCCTTAAGTGCATTTTAAAACACAAATTTTATTAAGTTTCCGAAAGTCTTACCTTCCACTCCAATTTTGCCATCACCGTCAGTGTCACCTGCAGCCAGAAAAGCCTTGGTCTCTGCGGAGGTGAGGACTCTGGCGCTTGAAGAGAAATTCTTCAGAAACAGCCTGAGATAGAACAGGGCAGAGTATTATGCTTGAGTTTTATTCTTTGAAATGTCCTTGGCATATTGGTATTTTTGGTTTTCTTAAACCCATGCCAAAACCCCCATAATGTAATGCCTGCTCTTATTATCTGAGGAATTCCACACAGATTCAAGGAAAGATAAGGAATTGTGTTTTCTTTTAGAAATAACAGCAAGTTTATTCTAGGATACCAAGCAAGTTCAAAGGTTTACATTGTTTAAAGAAATACTTACTGAAGCTCTTCTTCTTCGATGAAACCACTCTTGTCCTGATCAAGGATTCCGAAAACTTTCTTTATCTGATCAGGAGTTTTGCTGGATAAACCAACCGTGGAGAAGAAAGACTTGTAATTGAAGGAATCGTCAGCTGGAAGAAACAGAAGTTGTTTAAATATTTTCCCTTGAAGTACTATCTGTATTCCTTGGGAATTTGTATATCTTTTCTTAAACATCCGCCTGCTCCTCTTCCTCTTGTTCCACAGTGTAGCAAAAAAAAGAAGATACAGTGGATAATTTCCCTTTTTAATCACTCTGTGCCTGTGGTCATCTATCCTTTCAGCCAGTTTGAAGTTTTCTGCTACGGTGCACGTTCTGCTAAATCAGTCTTTATGCAGTGTGTCACATGCAATTATAAGAAATACTTAGAAGCTGCTACTGTGGCTTACAGACCAACTCATACAATTCTTACTTCATTTTCCCTTAGTCGTTACTTTGGTGAAGAATTTGGTAGAAAACTAAGTAATTCATAGTCTTAAACTAGCTCTTTGAGCCTTTGGAAAATTGGCTTGATCTTGCCAAGGAACTCAAGAGAACTGAGACTGGACATTGCTTCGCAAATAACACTGATTCTGCAAGCTGAGGCTTTTTTTTTGACATTTTGAAGGAAAAGGCTACCTATTTAAAAATAAGTCTTTAATAGGTTTAAAAATGAACAGAGTTAAATCAGCCCTAACTGAAACGGTGGCCCTTTAATTGCTGCTCTGTGTTTCAGGGAATGTTACCCACTGAATAACCACTTGTGAGACATCCTGGATTCTGTAATGTAGCTAGAAAGAGATCTCACAGAGAAGGAATCTAAGGGGAAAATGATAGGCATGTCATCTTAAGACATAAAAATGATATGCATCTTCTGGCTGCAGGGAGACCATTCCTTACCTTGGCAGCTGGAGAGAGCAGATTCAATATCTTTAGCAGAAAGGATGTCAGTGATGGCCATTGTTGAACTGTAAAATAAATTAAATGTGAGCTACTTAGTCATTAAAATGACTTCTCTGCCTCTTTCATGGCTCTATTTGAAGTTGCTGTGACAGTATATGATAAGAGAGACATTATTCATCTAACTGTAAGCGGAGCGTGCTGTAACAGATGTCTGCAGCAGGTGCTTCCACTTGAAGTGGGGTAATGAGGGAGGAATTCTGCATGCGGGAGTGTGGGGCTGCAGGAGGATCTGATGCCTGTACTGCCCTGGGAGAGAGAATCAAAGGTGTCTGGCACAACAAAATTTCATGACTTCCCTGTGGATTTTCCTGGAGGTGGATTATTATTCAATTAAAATCAATATATATTTACAGCATCCATAAAAGATAAGGCTCAGTATGTCCCCTAGAACTGTATCTGTAATAAATGTAATTGGAATTTTAAAAATCTAGTATTATTACCAGTAAATGTAGGGATCTTTTCAAAGAATGAAAATAATAGTGTAGAATAAGTAATAATAATTTTACTCATTTCAAGGAGATCTAAATTTGGAGAGTAAGTTCTTCCTCTGTTTAGTTGCAACAATAAATGTAACTAAACTATAAATTCAGCTTGCTTGTGTCATTAAAAGACTACATTTCATGATAGCTTTATAAAAAAGTTTTCTTACTTATGTTGTCTGTTTTATTCCATGTAGGTGATAATAAACCAGATTTTAATCCAGATTTTGTCATTTCAGTATATTAATGTGCTTAGAACAGAGGTATCGAGACTTAATATTAATTCCTGATAGAGTGGAGGAGGCATTTTCTCCTGATACAGCAGCACCTGACAAACGATACTCTTTGTCCCATTCAGCCACCAACAGCTGCAACAGTTTGCCAACATAATATATATCGCTTCAGAAAATGCTACAAGGCCTGAATTTCTAGTCAATTTTTTCTTGTGAACATAGCATGGATGCATTTACAGTTTGGTGAACTGCACGCACCAGTGCAGACTGGTTACAATTAAAACCTTGAGACATTACTGGAAAGTAGCTTGGTGTTAATGAAAGAAGGGCAACTAAGGCATAGAAAAGTTATTCTTGAAAGCCACGAGAGAACAGAAATATCTTTTCATGAATCTCTAACTGATCTTCAACAACACCATCCTTTCTGTCTAAGCATGGAAAGCAGCATTCCTGAGAAGGAAACCAATGCTGGTAACCACTTGTAGTCCGTGCACTGGTTTGAGATCTACACACAGGTTGCAACTTTGCCCCAAATATGAAATGGCTGCCTCCGTACCTGTTGGTTTGCAGCAGAGGAAATTGTCAGTCATTTCGGTTCCTTTCTGAATATCTCAGAAGATGTAAGAAGACAATGGGACAAATTGACACTGATCGCAATGAGTACTTCTCCAGCTAAGGCTGGTGAGTTACTTTTGTTTTGCTAGCAATTATTTTGTCCCAGTGGCTTCTTATGCAAAGTACTTCCCCCTCTCAGCACTAGGCAAGATAATTTGGAGCACTGCCATTCACCTAATTCTCACTGCTGACAGGATTAAAAATGGGGAAGAGTTGAAGGAAAACCTAAAAATTTCAGCATGGTCTCATTTTTTACGAGGACATTGTTCCTATCTTTTTCCATCCTATGATCTGAATGCTGATCCTCTTCTATGTTAGCTTGTAAAGATGCGACATACTGGAAGCTGATAGAAGAACAGATATTTTAACTGCATTTGCACTTTCCATTTAGGAAGCATTTTGCCATTGTGTTTCTTTTTCTGAAAGCAGAGGATCCAATCAGCTTACCTTTGTGGTCGTCTTGACTGGATAAGGAAGCAGTCTGGTTGGGAGGAACGTACTTGCTGTGTGTCTCCACCAGAGCTGAGCTTGCATATATATACTTTAAGTTGTATACCATATACAGATTTTAGATTTCAGCGTCACGGAGGGGGAATGGTGTCAAATGAACTTGCCGAACTAATCATCTTGCACTATTTTTATCTCAAGAGAATACATATGATATTTGCAAACGAAATAAGATAAGTGGCTAGATAGGTGAAAAGGACAGAGTCATATCAAATTTCTTCTGGTTTAAGCAGAAAATGCCAACTTCTCCATATGATGTAGGGAAGAACAAGCCCCCCCCCCCATCTGATATGCTTGATCCGAGGAGTCAGATGAAATGAAGCACCACTAACTTCTGAAGAGATGCCTTTAATGAATGTTTAAGTGTGATAACTTGTTATATTATCTGTAGACACTACATGTGATAGAGTTTCACCATTAGAGCACTAAACAAAAAAAAAAAAAAGTAAAATGTCCAGTTCAAATATTGTTTGTGTAGCAAACCATTTAGGGAAAATAATAGTCCCGTTGTCTCCCAGAATGTCTGGTCTGTTGTTGTTTTGAAAAAAAAACACAGTGAATTTGCTGCTACAGGAGGTAAAATAATATTATGTCAATCCATTGGAACAGTTGGTTGGAGGAGGGTACTTCGTCTGGTATGTTTCGAGAGAAAATCTTAGAATTCTGCAAGGTTCTGACATCCTGTTTAGTCGCGTATGTGTGAAGCAAAAGGGTTGTGATCTACCCAGCTGTCTCTGAGACAAAACCCCCTGAGCCCTGCATGAAAGATCTTTGCTTTCAGAATAAAGAGAAAAACTTTGATAGTAGCATCACTGCAGGGAACAATATGTGAGGCGTGTCTTTGCAATTTTGTAGCCTACCTTCTGATCTCTTCTAGATAAGTGATGATGATTTTTAAAATTTTTTCAGCCAGCGCTGTCTGTTTCCAAGTGTTCTTTGTGCTAGTTCCTTTTTTTTTTTTTTTTTTTAAATAGCATAGGAACCATTTGACCATCCGTCTCAGTTTTCTGTCCTTAATGTTGTAGCCTATCTGGGTGAAGAGCCTGTCATCCTGGATCTCACTTGTGGCTTGAGGCAGCAGAACAGTGAAAGAGAAGTCATGGATGACAGTGCAAGATGGCATTATGGCCGGGGTAGGGGATGGCAAGGGATGACAGTGCAATTGGCATCACAGCTTCAGGTGGTGGCACAGTGAGAAGTGACAGTGCAGAGACTGTCTTAATGGCAGAAAGAGTATCAAGGCTTCTTTTTTCAGAAGCATTTCCCTCTGAGATGGAAGGCAAACCTGGCCAAGCACTGAAGCCAATGACTAATAAATCCTAGCGTGAGGCTGGAAAAGCAGCAAGTGGGGTACCTACGTGACCTTAGTTCGTCCAAAATTGACAGCAGCTGATGAAAAAGCAACAAGAATCTATTGCAAAAGATACTGTGTGTGGAGGGGGTGGTATTTAACTTGCTGCATATAAACAAATGAAAAATTATTGCTACAGGGATTTTTTCTTTTTATGAATTCTGCATGTGTGCTCCATGGAGAGGTTTCGGACACAGATAATCCTTGTGAGGGAAAGAACCATTTGTTAAGAATGGCTGTGGAAGATTTCAGCTTTCCCAGTTTTCTGAATGGGTTGTTGACCAGCTGACGCTGACAAATTTCAAGAAGAATTTGATGGATAGATATTTAATACTGGCTCTTGTTGCCACTGGTGACATCTGGTAGAAGGGATACAAATATCACTTTCCCTCCTCAAACTCTTCTAAGAAATGACTTTTATTCTACATGGGAGAAAAATTTCCTTTCCCTTGTGCACACACCACCCTTTTCTCCCCCTCCAATTCGGAAAATTGCCTACATAGTGCCAACAACTGATGTGAAGTAAGTAGGGCGTCCAACATAAAAATTGATGGCATGATATGACCTAATGAAGCTAAGTTAAGAGGAAGGCCAAATTCTGCTGAAACTCTTGGACTGCAGGAGTCTACACGGGAATTTGGGCTCTGGTGTCTATTTCAGAGAATGCATTTGATTTTAGATGCAATGGCTTCTCATTTTGCCCAGAGCTAATTCCACATATGTTAACCCCTCGCCCCCACTCTTCCCTTTAAAAATAGCATTGATTGCTATTATTTCCCTTAATGCCTGTGGACTGATGCCATTAGTTTGAACTTTTGTATGTGAATCACATAAGGATGAAGTCTTTCAAAGTGTGCTTTGTTTTCTAAGAGTCTTCAGCAAGATGATTCCTTTTGTTCTCTGAATTTTTAAAGATGAAGTTTGAACGTCAAATGATTTATAGCTGTAGTCTGTTGAGCTGCATTCAGACTCCAGCAAATTTTGGAGTCACTTCTGCAGTGAGATTGGAAGCACCAGAAATCCAGAACACATGCACTGGCTGGCAGGATGAAATACACAAGGATCATGTAACTCTATTTACAACCATTTTATTTTCAAGCCCTACATTAGAGATTGCAAAAACATCTGTCTGGTCATTTTTACTTTCTTAAATCAAATTCTGTTAGTAACTTTTCAGCTGCCATCCAACTTGGCAGGGAGAGGAGCCAGGGAACTATTAAAAAGTAAGGAGAAGATACCCTTTCAGATTGCCAGGTTACCACTAAAAGCAGTTTTAAACCTTGGGACTCAAGCATTTTACTTTGCTCGAGTCTCATTGCCTTCTAGAGGGCTCTCTAATGGAATGCTCCTCTCTTGGTTTATTCTTCCCATTTTCAATCTTAACTCTTCTAACACCTGTAGTTACCTCCCTAGGTCAAAGAGCTGTATTTCGGGTCATCATAATTTCTGTGATTGTTCTATAATATATTCTTGTCATTCTTCTTTGAGTGCTGACGTGACTCATGTGTGCAATAGAATAACAAAAATGCACTAAACAGTTGTGAATGCCTACTTTTTTGCCTAATTTAAACAAGTGTGATTTGCTGCCCTTACGTATGCTTGAGATTGTTTTTCCTGAAAGCTTTTGATAGGGATATCCATAGTCAGCAGTCAAGGAACAGAAATCACTTTATATAAAATGTTTACCCTATTGTTAAATGACATGTGAATGGTGGAAGCAGAATATGCATTCAGCTTGTAATTTGCTTTCGGAATATATGAGGTGGAAGAAATGGTATGAATATAATTTAGTGTAACTGTATTAATGCATCATGCTCTTGTCATTTGAGGAATGTAACTGTCGGAGCGATCTGGAAATATTTGTCAGTGATTTTAGGTTTATATTACTTAATCTAATATCTGTGGACACCTCCTAACTATCCCCCAGTAAAATGCTGTAAAGGAAAACAGTTGCTATGGGGTAAGGAATCTGCACATGGGAAATATACCAAATAACATCTGTTTTATTTTTGCAAACTTGAACGGATCACAAAAATTCAGTAATTTTTCACCAGCTATCATTCTAATGTCAAGTGGCTTCAACCTCTGAGGTAAGATTTGCAGAGATTCTAAGAATTTACAATGTAACTTTTCAACTTCAAGTGCCCTTTTAAAGTGATAATTTACAAAATTTCTTCAGTCATATTTTTCTTACATGTGTAAAGCATAATTTTTAAGCCAATTGGATTGTTTACATAAATCAGACAATTTCTGGTTCTGCATATCTGAAATTTGCAAGAGAGAGTTTCAATTCTGATTCCAAAATTTGAAAGGAATGAGGTCCAGATGTCGTCTATGTGATTTCTCAAGCTGTAGCTTGAGATTTTTGTTTCTGAATTCAAATTTTCTAGTTCACTTCCATTTCTGTTTCTTTCTGAAAACGTTCATGCTTTGATGCAGAAAGAAAAAGGCTTTTTTTTGAAGAAAGAAATGAACATAGAATGATTTCTGAAATTATAGATTCCTGGGCCTATTAAAGCTGATGCAATCTTTCATAAATGGACAAAATACTTGAACCTCGATATGACTCTATGCATAGTTTAAAAATTACATGCAGCAAGCCTATAGAACAAATATTTTTTCTGCTTTAATTCTGAAGCAAAAAGCTTACTATTTTTGGAAGTATCCTAATAAAATTGCCAATAGAAAGGTATCTGTGGAATAATAATGTTTTCTGAGTAGAAAATAAAACCAGTTCTGTCAAGGCAATCTTCTCTAGCTAAGTTGGAAGTGAAGATAAATGCTGAAAACAGAAGTAATAGTCAATACTTGATCTACTATATACTGCTCTTGGGCTACGTTCTTCAACTCCCATCTGATAACATCCCCGAAGAGGGTCCTTGTTACAGGAATTATAGTATTAGTTTGTGTGTTTACACTGCGTAGTGCAGTGCAGTCCTGCTGCATGACTGTGGTTTATAAGCATTATAAATAATCATCAGTTGCAGCAGGCTTTCAAATATAGGTATGTTTGAAATTAACTCAGATGTTTTTGAGCCTGTCTGTATATTCTTGTATGGTCCTTATTACACTGTGCAAACACTGTGTCCCACTAAAAACAGAAACAACTCCTTGCAGTTATGTAATTGCAGGAGAGTGAAAGAAGAATTGGGTTATTATTCATGCATTTCCTAACCTAGCACTGATACTGCTGAATAAAGCAGTGCCTTCAATTCTACGGCAGAGTTGCTTGCTTAGGGTATATATAATTTGAAGGATATATAGGTTTCAAATGAACCCAAATGCTAACTAACATAAAATTGACTCTTAGAGATATTTTTCCTGTGCACAAAGCCCATACCCAGTCTGATTTATAGGTGCCCAGTGAGGTGTGACTGAACTCTGTGCTCCTCCATTTGCTGGGATCAGGAACTGGTCAAAACTTGTCCCAGCTCCAGTCCAGCCTGTGTGCTTGGGCTTCTGTTCTATGGAAACTAGAGTGTAATAAGGGGCCGATGTGTGTTTGGGTATTGTCCAAATGTGGAGTTCATGTCTCCAGGGCATGCACCCAGACTCAGGAACTCAGAAGCATTCCTTCATCCCTCGTTAGATGTTGCCAACAAACAGCAAAGCACTGACAATAATTAGAATGAGGACTACAGAACAGTAAGCTGAATTAATATGGAAATTGGTGCTAGAGGCATAATGGCATCGGATATGAAAGCATTAAGTCTTTACAAACAAGAATTCATTGAGCATTTGAGAGCTAAGCCTGGTTTAATCAAATGATGCATCAGTAAAGTGATTCCACTGTTCAAATATTTAAAGGATCAGCGGGATGAAAAGACAGAAGCAGGCATTGCTCTTCCTGTACAGTGCTGCACTGGCTCCTGAGTAATACCAGTGTCCAGATAGTTCAGCCATTTCAAGCTTTGTTGTATACTATAGAACAACACAGACAGCAAATGTGAGTTCTTACTATTCTTTTATGGACAAACTGCATTATATTCACCATGGATCCTATTAGCAAATTATGCAGTCAGGTGTAAAGTATTCCAGTGATAAAGTCTTTCCTTGAATTGTAAGGGCCTCCATCTGAGCTGGATTATAGCACTGATTGCACTTTGCTAAAAGGATACATTTAAAAAGGATTTTTTTAAAAAATGGAAAGTTCAGGGAAAGAAGGTTAAGTGAATCTCTAGGGCAGGAGGCCTGTCTCCTTCTTAACAGGCTGTGACTGGTTAGCTGGTGTAGCAGAAAATGTCCTTGAACTGTTCAGAAATCTACTGTGAGCTCTTGCTCACACAAGACGAGGCCTGCCAGCAGTAAATGGGGAGATGCTTGACTGCATCTGTTATTCTCTGAGACAACTTGCAGAGTGGCATTATAATACATAGATACCAAATAGGTGAATAAATCTCTTGAGATTCTTAGATCAACCTTACAATTTTTGAAGGATTTGACTTTTTTTTTTTTTTTTTTTAACTTTTGCATTTGGATATACTCTATAGCAACCTCCAGATTTTAAAATCCAGAAGGTGAGAGCAGAAGGTATCTTGCTGACTCCTGAATTCTCCATATTGGCTTGTCCTTTTCTGAGTAGAGGTGGATGGAAGCAGGTGTTAAAGCGAATATATGCGTAAGGGCTTTGCTGAATTCGAAAGACCATTTTGAAAATGTATTGTATGTCCTACACAATGCTGAGCTGGGCTGTACGAGCTGTAGTTCTGGGCAAAATTTGGCACTTAAAATTTTTGCTGGAATGTTAATTACTTTGTGCACAATGTGATGTTACTGAAATTTGCTTGTCATATGAAATGTGAAGCCTTTACAAAGCGGTGCTCCAAAGCTGTTACCTCAGGGTACTATGGTAGGGTAATTTCAGAATACCAAATCCCAGCTGTTTCCTCAAAGTTACAGCTATATAAAGCTTTGCTTAACAGCAATGTTGAAAAATGCATACTAATCAGTGCCGAAGAGCTTCCCCATCACATAACCTTATAATTGATGGTGTCATCAACAGCAGAGACAGTTGTTTAAATTATAAATGCTTCTAGTTATGAATGATGGGACTTTTTGGCATAGGAATTAAAGTGTATGCATTATTAGAACTAGTAGAAGAACTGAAGTCATGCTTTGGAGAAAAGTACAAAGTTAGACATGGCTTAATGTTCATTAATATTTGGGTAACCAAGCTTATTTTTCTATTAAATGTTTAGGTATTACAAAACAGAGAAGCATCCATTCAATAATGTTTGGAAGTTGTTCTAAGCCATGTTGAAGTTGGTGTATAAGGCCATCACTCTTAAATTAAAATATCTGTAAGCAGTTATCTCAGTGCCTTTGTGGATGCAGGCAGCTGAAATGATCAGATTAATCTTCTGTCAATTTGTTCCCTTTTGACAGAGCTAGTCTAGGAAGCTTTCTGAGGAGCAGTGACTCTGATGGATCTGAGGGAGAGCAACTTCCTACATAGGAGTGACCTGCTGGTCTGGGGCGTTTCACAGAATCACAGGGTGATTAAGGTTGGAAGAGACCTCTGCAGATCATTCCAGTCCAGCCCTCCTGCTCAAGCAGGGTCATCTAGGGCACGTTGCACAGGATCATGTCCAGGCGAGTTATTAATATCTCCAGAGAAGGAGACCCCACAACCTCTCTGGGCAGCCTGTTCCAGTGCTCTGTCACCCTCACTGTAAAGTAATTTTTCCTCATATTCAGATGGAAATTTCTGTCTTCAGTTTGTGCCCATTGCCTCTTGATTTGCCTGAACATCTTCTATAATCACCTTTATTTGTGGACAGCATTTAGCTAAGTGTTATTAACCAAAGAAGAACATGGGAACTCATCTTCTGCTGACATGGCTAGCAGGTTGCCTTCCAAAAGGAGGATTTCCTTTGGGTGAGTGGAATTGGATTTCACCCAGTTTTAAAACTAGAAGTATGAAAAACACGATCTGATAATCAAGCATCACTTTCACTGTATCTTGGTGTCCTAATTCTGCCAGTTTTCAGCAACCCCCTCGAGTTTTCCAAGGATACTGTGTAAACAGTGACAAAGGCAAAACCAGCAAGACAGCTCTTAGAGAAACAAACCCAATCAGTAAATGGGATATAAAAGTGCAATTAGAGGTTAAAATGCTGGAACTCCCTTTCCACAATTTCTTTTATGGTATTCTATTGAGGGAAACATCCATAAAGCTCCTGGAGACTGCACTCTGGAGTATCACCTGTGTAGGGATGTTGGCTGGGAGGTAGGATTTGAGAGTGCCGACTGTGGGATGAGACCACACCGTTTGGCTTCTCCAGTAATCCTGGTTAGAGCCCATGGCAGCTTGTGGAGATCGCAGCTGGCGCTGGGCAGCGCAGAGGCCATCATTACACAGCCTAACTGAGCTGTGCAGTGTGCCTCTAGGAAGAAAAATAGCTTGAAATTCATCTTTCTCAAAAGAGCAAAGTCTGTTTTGAGATACTGTCTCATTACATATAACTGAGGAGGGTTTGAGGTTTTATTTTGGTTTATGTAAAATAATGTGGGTAAGCCCCATTGAAATAGAGCAGCGACCGGTAAGTGACCTTACAGCATGTACTTCAAAGTGCAAGCAGTGGACTGTAGGCCAGTTGCTACAACAATTTTACAGCCCTGCTATAAGCAGTAAGACTAAATATCCTAACCTACTTGCTTGTAATGGCATGGGCTTGATGTAAGAAATTCAGAACTGAGCTAATGTAGTTACTAAACTATGTGTGTTCAGGGAATGCTGAACACATGCCAAGCAGATAGAAGAGATTAAAAAACCCATAGAATTATAGATGAGAAGTGTTCACTATTAAAGTGACAAACCTGAGGTTTCTATGTATGTCCCTTTCTCGATTATTTTGAAAGGCGTTAGGGTGAAAAAGGCTTAACATACAGAAATTATCGTTAACTCCATTTAAAATCAAATTAATTTGACTCAAACAATGCTATTCAGAATGATCTTTGTTTCCCTGCACTCCAGCCAAGCAAAAGCCAATCAGTAGGTTTAACTCCACCACTTAATTTAGGACCATTTTAAGTTGTCTGGTGAATTTGATAATTCAGCTTGTCCTCTACTGTTTCAGCTACTAAGGAAATTCCAGTTAGGATCTGCTGGATCAGATATCCTGTGTCTCAGCTGACCCAAAATCCCCATGATGGCTTTAGCACCATTCTTAAGAGAACGATGCAGACTTAGTGACTAACAGACTTGTTTACCTGATCATGGCAGAGGATTTAATTTAAAAGATTATGGTATCGATATTAGAAACCGCAGAATTAAAGGATGGTGTCTTGAATATTCTTTATTTTTTTCTACTATTTAGTGTGATTCTTTAATAATAATGAATTAAGTAGAAAAGAAAAGAAGCTTAATAGATCCCTCTTGTTAGTGGGAAATTCTCTCCACCAAAATTGTTAATGAAAAGCAGAAATCTTTCTGGGACCCTTAAATGTTTTTTTCAAAACTCTAGTCTCTAAGGACCATCTATCTTCCTTCCACTGTGTTTATATTGAGCAAAACTGAATAATACTGTAGTAAGAACTATCTAGCTTGTGCTGCTGCTCCCAACACTAATGGTGTGGTCTTGGTGCAGAAGCAATGGTACAAAATTGAAAAAGATTATGAATATTACTCCAGCCCCAGGGTTTTCTAAAAGGACAGGATCTCAGCGAGCTACGCAGACCTGGTTCGTGTTAAGACTGTTTTTACGCATCCCTGTCAGGGTTTAAATTACAGACTGGTCAATGCAGATAAAGCTGACACATACTTTCAAGCATAGCAAGAGTTTAGGGCTATATTTAACAAAAACACCGAGTTCTGTGTTTGGGTAATGCACTCTGCCTCTGTACCCAAAGAGAGTCACCGGAATCCAAATTCTCTCTAGCTTCTCCTATTGGTTCCATCCCACTGGTTTCAAATTTTATCAGATTGTGCTTGTTTGGGGAAAGAGGTATGGTTTTGAGGAAAATACATGGAAGATATTTTATTTTAATGCATACAATTTTTAACCCTTACAGACTTAGTCTCTTTTCTCCACAGTGTTGGTAAAAATGCAGCATGGTGTTTACTTTTCATGCAGGTGGAAAAGTGCAGTCTTGACAATCTAAGGAGAGGGGACATATTTTCTCATGATGCCTCAAGCACATCTTTGCAACAGAGCTAAGAGTGTGTCTCCTGCACAATGTGCACAAAATGCCTATTTTTGCCCTTATCTCGTAGTTGATAACATTAGACTACTAGAGTTAGGTTTTTGGAAGAGCCATGTACCGAATCTGTCTGTAAATATCATAGCAGAAGCTGCTCGTTCAGTGGAAAACCTGGACAAAGTAAGTCTTCATAATACTGAAAATTAGTCCTACTTCCCAAACAAATGTAATGCACTGGCTGTGTTGTGTCAGCTGGATTGGTGTCCCTGCCCATGGCAGGGGGGTTGGAACTAGATGGTCTTTAAGGTCCCTTCCAACCCAAACCATTCTGTGATTCTATGACTCTACGGCTTTTAAATATATGCAATTAATGTTCTAAAGTCCACCTCTTTGGATCATACGTGACAGGAGTCTTTCCCTGATGGTAATGGCTATTTCTGTTCTGAGGAACACTGAGCACTTTCCAGATCTCTCAGATAGTTTGCATCATCTGAAATTTCTGCAGGCAGCGCTTGCTCAGTGGTGAATTGGGCTGTAAATTCCACAGCTGTTAAGTTATAGGAAACAGGAATCTTGGCAAATTTCTAAACAGATCCCTGGTAAGGAGTGAGTGGGAATTTAATGAATACAGATTGTGGAATCAATCTCTTAATTTGCTTTGATTAGGGTAAAGTGTCTATATAATAGGGTTTTTTTATATTGCATTAGTAAGTATGACAAGACTGAAATTTATTATGTGCTCCTATGTATATTCTTTTTCTTTGCTTTTCATTCTTATAAAACTTCTGAGTTTCTCAGCATTGGGTTGAGGCCTCTTAACTTCATATTTGTATTCAAATGCTCCCAGCTGAACAAATTACAAATTTCTTTTGAAGTCAGTAGCACTTGGAAAGGATTTTCCCATCTGCTTGGATAGACAGGCTCTGTATGTGTGTGGTAGCTGTGTCAGGCTTTTCTTTATGATTTTTTGTCTTTATAGCTTTATAAGAAGAGGATGCTCAGAGAATTGCACTTTATAGCAACTGATAGTAGTCAGGTGGTTTTATCGGTCATTAAGGAATCCCTCTGACCAGAAATAGGTTTTATGGGTGAATGAATCTAGTTAAAATCTCAGTGTATCTTACCCTGGTTATTCCCATAGTCTGTCTGAGAACAGCAGTATCCCTGTGTTCTGCCTCCTTAGTCTTGCTGGTTCATACAGCACAGTGACAGTCACTTTGGCAGATGAGAGCTGGTCATAGCTTATTCAGAGGCTGGTGCTGTCATTTCTGTATTGGCTGCAGAACAGATGAGATTGCAGAATGAAATTAACTTTCCCTTACAGGAATAAATACAATACACAACCTACGCAGTGTTCCCCGGTCCAAGACAAGGAAATTCCATGGCTTTTTACAGGGACTAGAGTAAGATTCAGTCTTCCAACCAGAGCAATCATTTATAAATTACAGGGACAAACATATGATATTTATAAATGCCTACTATACAGACACTTCCTGTTTCCATTGAAGTCAATGGCAAAATTCCCATTGACTTCAGTGCCAACAGAATCCGGACTGCAATAAGACAAGTGTTTCCCATTAAAATTATGATATAATTAGCATTAGGAAGCTGCTTAATGACGTGGATCTGATAGCTACAGAAGCTGTGGATCACTAGTATGAATTGAATCAATCTTTGTTTCTCTACTACTTTAATTTAAAATTAAATAGGGTCTTTGATTTTACCAAGCTCTATACATTTTTCATCCTGTACCTCATTGTGGTTAAAGCCATCGTAGTATTATTGTTAGTGAAAATTTGTGGACTCTGTTCTTGTCAAAGCAAATGGAAGTTTCTGTTAAGGCGATGTGGGTATTATCAGTCATATTCTTCAGAATATTAGACATATTCTTAAATTTACTTTCAAGTCAAAAGAGACACATTTCAATATATGGTCAAACAGAGATGGTGATTTTCAGTGTAAGGAGGAAACAGACACTCCTGAGACAGCAGTGGCTGCAGGATCCACAGGAATGGCAGCAGGTTGGTATTTGGCTGAATAGTTCCCATGAGCTGAGTTTAGGAGTAAGGATCTAGTCTGTTAGGGATCACCAGTAGGTACAGGGCTGGAACCCACCACTGTACGTTCTGTAGCTCTGCCACCAGGTAACTTCTGTCTTTATATTTAAATCATTTACACTTATCAGAGAGACAGACATAAAACCCAGGATGAGATGTCTGAATTCTAGTTCTGATGTTGATGTTGAGCCCCCTGTGGCCCTGGAGAGTTACTGTTTATTGCGTGCCTTGTGTCAGCATCTCCCTGTGCAGTCTGTCACACGTGAATTGTCCCTAAAAGAGGGCCAAACAAAGAGGTCAAAGCCAAAAGGGCAAATTGTGATATCGTCTTAGTGTATGTTGAATAGATTCTTGTGCTACAACCTGCTTCATTACAAGACAGGTGAATCTAGGAACCAGCTTCTGCTCCGTGTAAGTGTATCACAAAGTTGTTCCTATATGTTATATTTAAGATTAAGTAAAACATGGCTAATCTCTTTAATGACTTAAAAAGGTGTTGTATGAACTTGCTAGTTACCATTAATTAATTCCAGAGATGAAAAATTGTACTTACATACAGGCCAATCCTTTTATTTTTAGTTTTTTCTGTAAGTTCTTCATTCTGGTAAAAACAGAATTTGGTTCACATTAGTCCCGAGTCCTTGCTTATCCCTGTATTGACAAGGCTTCTGCTGGAAGTCAGTTGAGCCTCAATTGGGGCTGATTTATGATGGATTTTGCCCACGTATGAATTTTCACAGTTATCAAGACGATAGGTGTTTTATTTTAGACTGAAATAGTCCCATCTGATTTGATATGCAAGACAACAAATAGGAAAATACTCAATTCAGAAATAAATTTTTTGGTATTTTTTTTCTGTACTTCATTTTGTGCTGTACAGTTCATCTTAGGTTGGGGAGTGAAACAAATATTGTTATGGAGAGCAAAGAAACAGTACAAATATATTTATGTATTTCTAATTTAGTCTTTGGGTGTTGAATTGCCCTGGGTTAAGTTGCATAATGATAAGTAAAGCAACTGGACACAATCCAGTGCAAAGTGATGCATGAAACGAGCACTTTTCCCCCCTAGTGTGTGAAAATTTGTATCAGCAAGAAACAGATAGTCTAACTTGTATGTAGCTGGAGAACTGCCTGCATTTTGATACCTACATTCTTTTAAAATGAATCATTCTTCGGTGCAGACACAAGATCCCCAGCTTACTGAAGCGAAGAAGTGACATGCTGACATGGGGCTCCATTAACCCTCCATCTTCACTAACGCGTGTGTACTAATGTGACCCTCCGAAGGGGTGACCAAAGAGGAGCTGTGGTCAAGGCTGTGGCGGTTACTGTGTGACATTACAGCACAATACTGTACTCTGCAAATCCATATTGGAGCCAGGGTTGGAGCCAGGGTTAGATCCAAAATTTTCTAACATCTTGTCACAAACCCAGTACGCTAAGCTCCTCGTCACTCGTGCTTTAGCGTGTGATTGCTTGGAGTGGCCTGGCTGCAGAACTCACCATCCTGTTCAGCCACTTTTTGTCCAGAAGATGGGGCAAGGTGCTTCCTTTTTAAGGAAAAGGCCAGTCGTTGCTTTTCTACTGGTAATGAGATATATTCATCGTTACAGGCTCAACAATTATCATAAAAGTAAATGCTTATGGTAATGATTTTGTTCTTTAAGCATCTTTCACCCTAAAACCCTAACATGTGACTTTCTACCAGGGAACCCTCATGTATGAAAAAAGCCTTTGCTGTTAAAAGGAAATTACATTTTTTAATAAATAACTTACTTTTAAAACAGCCCTCCAGCATCAGATAGAGGCTAGTCAGAAAATAATTTCTCTGTTTTGCCTTTTTTAAAAAAAGTAAAAAATTTAAAGCTTTCTCTTTTTAAGCAGCTGCCCAACAGTTACTTTTATAAAACATAGAATAACAGTGTTTGTGTGAAAGAAAGAGGGAAAGGTTCAATTCTAGAATGAAACTCCTATTTGGATCTATTTGTGTTTTTTTTTTTTTTTTTTTCAAAATGCACATTCTCTTGGAGGTAGCTGTTGTGCTGGGATTTGAAGAAGTGCAAGAATAAATATGAAAATGAGCCAGACTAGTCTCAGGAGTAGGGAATGTTTTGTCATGTTACATGCTAAGCCAGTGCAAAAATGTGGGAAAGCTCACGCAGGTTCTGACTGTTGCTCAGTCAGTGAGTCAGCAATTCTGCACTTAATGTTTTTCTCAGTGTGTCTCCTTTAAATAAGGCACAAACATATAAACAAATGGCAGCTGATTTATCCTACTTTGGTAGGCGAAGATTTGGAGCCTAATTGTAATTAAAAGTAACTGTTTATGGCTGGCTTATAGACCTCCCAAAGGTGAAACTGGCGATGGGAAAGCAAGCACGTATTTCTCTACTGTGATAGATGCTGCTCCCCATTGAATGTACAGCAGGCCTTTTCGAAACTGCTCGGATTTATTAATCACTTTGACTGTTTTGATTGACAAAGGGGCAAAATCATCACCGATATGGTAATGCATCTCTGTGGTCTCTGAATGGCATTTAAAGATTCAGGACTTGTTCCCAAGTGACTATAGTGAGGTAGGAATTGAGGTCTCCCAGCTTTTTGTAGCAGATGAGCAATACTTTGCTTTTGGATGAGGTGTAACTTAAACTATGCTGTTGGAGCAGTCAGCTGTGGACTATTCTGCTCTTACAATGGTCAAAGGAATGCTGCATGTTGGATAATCACTGCTGGAGCAGTAGAGGGATCAAGCTGGGCAGATTGACTGGTCTAACTGAAACCGAAGCGGAAGGATAAACTGAGTATTTTATATATATGTATATATATACACAGAATATTGACTATACTGAATATTATATATGTATACAGAATACTGTTTCCTCTAGCGTAGCTGAGGCATTCAGCAGTGGCTCAAAGCTGTCTCACTAGGGCCAATGGGCACAGTGCCACCAGTGGCTTTTTGATGGCTCTGATGTTGCTGTGATGCTCCTGGAGGGTGATACAGAGCGATGGCAGTGGACTTTTATTTATCCCAAACATGCACCTTGCACTCTTTTACACTTTCTAGGTATGTGACAGTCACTAACCATGGAACTAGTCTCTACAAAGGATGTGGCCACAGTGTGCGGTCTCATTACATTCTACACCCATTTGGCAGTCAGTCCTTGCACATTAGATTATTTTTTTGAGTCCTTTGTGATCATGGAGTGGGCAGGATTTGCCTAAGAGGAAATGTCCTAAGAATAGGATGGAAAAGAAGAGTGAATTCTGTTTCTGGAAGAGTAGAAGGGATAATGCACTAATCAAATTCTGACAAGGTATTAAGGAGAAAAGAAGGGAAAGCATTTTTGAGCTGCCTGCACTAAAGCTGGCTGCCTGAAAAATAAAGCAGTTCTTATGCATAAACATAATTATTTTGATTTTGTTGGCATTACCCAGGGATAAGTCATACAACTATAGAAGCCATAGACGTCAATGCATGCAGGAATGGGCCTGACACATGCTGGTGATGCATGGAGACCACCTGTTCGGAGAGGAAGTACAATATAAATAAATACAGGTACCTAACCTTGCCCAGCTAGGATCGACGCAGGTAGCACATGTTGCATGTGATGCACGTTGACGTGATTATGTGAATAGAACCTATATGGCCTGACCTGCTTTTACAGGAGAAATATAAGTAATGGGCTGTGATCATAATCAAGAACTGTTTGGGGAGAGCTTTTTATTGTGATGAGTGAGGTGTAGTTGTCTTTCCTTCACTGTGATAAATGTGTAAATGTAAGTTCTTCAAACAGAAGCTGATTTTCAGCCTACGGTGAAAGGCAGGTGATCCATCTTTGAACTGCACTCTAGTATGGCTCTGCTGCAGCCAAGGTGGCAAAGATGGGGAGATCAAAGCTTTGTACATGTCAGTCAGGGGCTGGCTTGCTGAGTCCTCTTCCTTTATGTTTTCTGAGAGACTACAGTGTAGTAGCAGAGAATGGAGACTGAAGAGAAGTAAATAGGCAGGGAGGAGAGAATGAGCAAGAGACAGGAAAATAACAAGAGTGAAAATGTGAACAAGATCTTGTACTACACATCTTAGGCTATCTTGACTTTCTCCTGTTTGCTTCCGTTGTCTGAGCTTGGCAGGAAGAATAGGACAAGGGTAGCAAGCCTGCAAATACTAAGTTACGAGCTCTGGTAGGATTTACATCAGTACGTTAGGATGTCTCTTGGCTCCCCCCATTTCCTTTCCCATCTTATCTTACCTTCATATGTTTGTTACACTTCATAAGACTTCTTAAAATGTAAAGCCTTTAGATGTGGAGGATTTGCAAGCACTGATGAAGAAAACACTTGTTTGAGAACCAAGTACGTGAAGTACTCGCCCAGTTTGCCTCCCAGCCACTGGGCTGTCTCTAGCCCAGCTCCGCATCTCGCCGTTTGAGATCTCCGGACTCGGTGCACGCACAGAGGTCAGTGAGCACCACCTTGTGGCTACTTGGCTGGGGACAAGGTCCCTGGGGCTGCTGAGGAAGGGATGATGAGTAGTTCTTCAGTGCCAGGAGGCAGCAGGATCAGGTTGGGAGCTAATCGCGTTCCCACAGAACATAATGTCCTGTCGGCCTGCTGTTGGGTTCTACGGTGTACATGCAAGCGCCACAGACAAGCTGAGGCCTTAAGTATGTAAAAAAATCAAGCCTGTAAAAATATTTGTAATTTTATTAAAAAGACTACCCCTCACACTGCCGAGTTAGCTGGGAGGATGAATATGAGGAGTTATTGATAGGTCATTAACTCCTGTCCTGGAGTGCAAAAAACTGAGACACAAAATGTCAGCAGCAGAGTCAAGGAAGTTTCCAGTGCTGCCCCTTCCAGCTGCTCTGTTGTTCTGTGTCTCCTGTGTTTGTGACTCCTCTGGTTCTCACAGGTGAGCACAGAGCTGCTCTGAGATAACCCAAACCCTTTTCTTCCTGCCAGGGTATCTTGTACGTGAGCCTTCATCCAGCTGCCGTCTTTCCTGGTGCATTTCTCCACAGTGGAGGTTCAGTTCTCCAGAAAGATTTTCCCCGATAGTCGTGATTCTCTCATCAAGCTATGAATAGCCCCCATCGGCATCGCTACCTGAATCATATCCACCCATGCTAAACCTTATGGAGATGCCTTCTGTTGTGTAGAAACCTCAGAAAGTGGTCCTTGAATGAATAAAGGACCCACTTTCAAACAAAGCAGTCCTCTGGGATTTGAAATACCCTGCAGTGCTATATCCATTGGGACACAGGAGTGTCTAAGTGCACAGTCAGAGCCTATTGGAATTATGCTTATTCTAAGACAATAAACCAGTTTATCCTGACAGGCTACAAGTTACAGAGGATTTTGTGATTAAATCAGAATTATTCATACCAATTTCACATGTTCAGAAATCCAGAAAAATAATAAAAGGTGAGGGACAACCTGAGTGGGCTGTGTGAGAGCTCTAGAGACAGATTATGATACCATTGGGAAAAAGCTTAAAAGGAACATAACAGAATGAGTTCCACCCATGGTAAATGTGGTGGTGTTGTTACTGTTATTAATACCATTCCGACAAATGTTTGAGATGTCGTAGGTATTTCTCAGACATACAAGAAAGGATTATTTTTGGCCAGGTAGTTCACAGTAGGATATGAGCTTTTTTCCTGTTTGACATGGAAACAAATAAAATAAACACAATATTGGCAATTCAATTACTTTGCTTCCTGTTGAGAACATGTGTAACTGCTCTGGCTTTCTTTCCTTGTAAAATAGGATGGGGAAGATGATAGCTGCAGAGAAGAGTGGTATAAAGACATTCAGCCATACTGCAGTAGTTCAGAGAATCACCTTCGGCAGGTACAGAAGCGGTGTCCTTGAATTTATATAGCGTCACAACAAAAGTTCTTTATCACATATCATACTTTGATAAAAGAGAGAAGAATCGATAAAACAGAGACTGTAGACTTAACAGCTGATGCTGAATAGAATTCTTAGGAGGCAAAGAGTATTTGAAAAGAATACAGTCAGCAATCCAAGTTTCCCAAGTCCTCTGTAATAACCCATTTATTACCAAGGGGGGCCTACAGGAGAGTTACTCCTGATTTATACCAAGATAAGTAAGAATAGAAAAAGCAAGCATTTAAGGAATGAAAATGCAGCCATAAGGGTGTAGAGGATACAACGTCAACCAGTAATTAGTTTAGGTGATGGAAGACAGTGTATTACATTTGAAAAGGAGAGCCAGTCTGCACTATTAGGTGACATGCTACTGCACCAGAGCCGGTGCAGCAGAAGGAGAATGGAGAGGAGGAGCTGGTCCAGTGAGGTCCCATGTGTGTGTCCTTCCCCACATCAGTATGGCCAAATACAAATCACAGCTGGCTGGGATGGGAAGTAGATCAGTTAGCTATGTCTCACGCAATGCAACGTGCACTGCCCAGGCAGATGTCTTCTTTCAGAGGTGAAACTGAACAATTGGCAAAGCTCCAGTGTCTCAGAGGAATGTGAAAAAAACTGAGAAGCTAACTTGTGCAGCAATGGGGATGTGTTGGGAGGTACCCACCAGTTCTCTGTTGGTGGAACCTTTTGGCAGTCAGAAAGCTCTGTGCAGCATGGGATCCATACACCATAAATACAGAGCAAGAGAGATCTAGTATTGTTTCAAACGTCTTTAGGTATATCCAAAACATTTATTGACCACAGACTCATTTTCTCGCTTAGTTATACAACTCTTCCATGGCTATATGAAATTCCATTTTAAGACTATTCAGGTTCCTTGCCCTTACTCCTCTCTTTGAAAGATCATGACAATGTGTGATCTGCTTGAATAGTTAAAATGTTTTCTTTAGTTTTCAGTCTAAACATACTGCTAATCAGATTATAAAAATTTGATCTCACAGTCATGTTAACCTTTAACTTAGTTCTTTTTCTATGCTATTTATCTCTAAATCTATTTATAAAGGACTTGCATATTGTTTCTGCACTGTCACACTGAACAAACCATGCTCTTTTTATCCTAAGACTGATATTTCTGTAATCATTCTAATAGCCAGTCTGCACTGATTCCTGTTTAAGCTAATCTTTTTCAACACTGTTCACTGGAATTGTGTAAGTATTTTACAGAAAGTCTTGCCAGTGCCTTGTCTAAAAGTCACAATATTTCCTTCTCTACTAAAAATCTCACCTAACCCATCTGAACATTACATGATCTGTTTCCACGGCTGTGTCATACTGGCAGCTCTTGCACACTGACAGTCTATCACAACACTCAGATCTTTTTCCTTCTCTGTTGCTTCCAGCTGATGAATCCCAAGAACATGACTTTGCAGTTCACATTATTAAATTTCTGTCACTGCAGACAAGAAGGTCATCTAATTCCAGTGTGATGATCTGGTCCTCCTCAGTATTGGCAATACCTTCCAGCTTTGTGTCACATGCAAACTTTTTGAGGCTGGGTCTGATCATTCCTAGTTCATGGAAGAATACATTAAATGGTATTGTTCCATTCTTATAACTCCTTTTTTATTATAACCTCCTGCTCCTTGTTCATATTGCTTTTGTATTAATCCCTACCATCTCCACTTTCAGTAATGATTTCCTATGGAGCACTGTATCAAATGATCTGTTTCAACTTCAACAGACTGAGTTCACTGCATTATTCAGTTCTAAAAAGACAATTATCTTATTCAGAATATACTAGCTCGGTTTGATATCCTATACTTTGGTAAACCATGTATTTTTTCTCACATTCTCTTTGCCTCCCTGCAACTAATTTTTCTTTCTTTCAAAATTTGTTCTAAGACTTAACATTATACAGAATTTTAAAAATACATTTTAGAATATAGATACTTTCTAAAAATACTTTTTAGAATATAAAAATCATATTTCCTATACTGAACTAGGCAAAGTTTCATTCAAATTCATTAAACACTGGCTGTTTTTATTTGAAATTTCATATACCAATTATTTGACTATGCTAGGGAAGAGATTGTATGTATCCCTCAATGGTTTTTTGCATTAAGAAATGCCAATTTGTTTCTCCTAAGATATTGTAATTTCTGTTATCCTACTGCTGTTTCCTTTATATATTATTCCCATCTGTCATCACCCTTATGTAAATCAAAGCACTTCTAACAGTGCCTCTGGCATTGCCGTTCTGTCTGTGCAAGACAGTTTTCTGAAGAGATGGGGTACATCCTGTCTGAAGCATGCGGAAGAGAAGCTGTGTACTGCCAATGGTCAGCTGGTCACTGAATACTTTTCACACTCAAAGATGGTCTGAAATCGACAATTGATAATTTAGCTGCCTGTCTGAACACCCTGATGCCGTAGGTCCTCAGGCCCTGACTACCCACTCAGGATTATCACAGAGAAGTATTGATATGAAGTTGCAGTACAGAAACACCGGCTTTCATGCTTATTGATTTGTCCCCCTGTGGATGTCATTTTTTCAGTATTTTTCTCGCACCCAGAGACAATGAGAATAGTCAAGGCATTTCCTACAGAGAGATCTATTTGAGCTGATGACTCATCTCTGTGTCTTATTTGTCCCTTACTTCTTCAGAGAAATTATTTTAGCCACATCACGAAGACATTCACTGAGATTATAAATTTCAGCAGGGCCAGGGACCAGGGGAGATGTGTGCTCCCACACACCTGATCCACTGAATCCACCAGAGGTTTGGTTCTCAGAATCGAGTGCAACATCAAACAAAAAATAAAGGACTTGTTGAGAAACAACATTGCTGAAGTTCTTTTCACCCCAGTGACTTGTGGCTGCACACGCCCAGCTGGTTTTTTTGGGAGTGCCTCCAGACAGAGCTGGATAATGCAAAGCATTTTTCAAATGTTTGCACAATGAAGAATTGCCATCATAGTTTCAGAAGCAACTGTTTTCAGAAAGTAAATATCATGCATTTCTATGTTAGATAACAGCTAAGTGCAGCATGCATTGTAGCTGGAGCCTGAAGGGAGAGCACGGCAGTGAGTGGAAAGAGATATTCTTGTCTCCTGAATGAGGATGAGACTTCTGCTGTGCTGTTCAAGTAATCCTTTCCCTTTCATCTGTTACTACTGGCTGCAATGCATCATGCTTAATTTTTCAGAGATGTAAAATTAAACTAGAAAGGGGGAGAGGGGGAGAAAGGGTAATAATTCTGTATCTGACTCATCTTCAAACCATTCCATCAGATCAAAAATAGTTCAACTCATCTTCAAAGATAAGTGCCAGCTACAGCATCCCAGCAGATTCACAATCTGCTGTTTACAGTTTAGCAGTTCTGGTCAGGAGTTCTACATTTCTCCATGTAGCTAGAACAGCCTTCTTTAACGGCAATATTATTAATTCAGACACAATAACTCTCCCTCTTGTTATCTGATAACACTTTTTGACTATGTTTCACTACTGCTGTTCTCATACCTTTCCATTGTAGTTTGTTACTTACAGAAAGGACTGACACTTACCTGGCATATTGTATCTGCAAGAGGTTTTAGTAAGTCTTAATAGTTCTCAGAGCATATTAGGAGGTCATTTCTCAATGAAAGGATAAGAAGAGAAAATTTAGTATTGGAATGTCCCATTGGTATTTCTGTGGGCTGTTTGATGCTCAGAATATTTTCTGAACAAATGTTTAGTCAATCGTGTCTTTTGAGGAGTTTGGGGACTGACTGCTGGAAAGGACAGTATGGTTTAAAGATGTACCACCAGTGCAATAGTGTTTCTAAGATGACAGAATGGTTTGCAAAGAACTTTTGGCCTGCTGGTAACAAATTTCATATGCCCTCCTCCCACTAGTGAATGGGATAGTTAGTCTTAAGTCTTCTTGGCAAGGCACGAGATTGTCTGCGTGAGGCTCTAAGAGTGAAACATTTTCAGGAATCACAGGCACAAAGGCATAGAATGAGCTGAGGTGAGCTGAACATGGAGCTAACTTGGTGGTACTAATATTTGTTACATTGCACAGTGTTATCCTGAGCTTGCTTCTGGCTGGAAGGGACAGCCAAAGGGGAATTCATATTTCCAGTGAATGAGATTGGAGGTGATGTAGATATGAAATTGTTAACCTGAGGAAGTGATGGAATCCATCTAGAGTAGGACAAAGGAGCATCCTTCCTTACGCTCAGGAGGGGCTTGACTTCTAACAGATTTGCAGCACAACTGAAGTCCTTGTTTTGGCTTCTGCCTGACTTCATTAGGAACAGAAACATCTTTTGCCTGTTGCAACTCCATTGAAGTCAACAGATTTGCATGCAAGAGTTTGGAGCAGGGGCTGGTATGCTGTCTGTTGCCAGTTCTTTTTGCATGCCTCTCCTGATAGGTGGGTGAGACGGGAGGGTTGTTTCACATGGGGGAAGAATTACAGGTGGGAAATGACAGCTGAAATCAACACTTGATCTTGTGCCTACAGTTTTAGGATGGAGAGTGAACATGACTCTTGCCTAAGGTTGGCGAGCAGACTCAGCTTGTCTGATTCATAATTCCATGCAATCAGTGTAGGGCTACTTGGGTTGTAAGCTCCATTGGGTGGGTATGATTTTGTTCATGACTTCAGCTCTTTGGCAGTATGCCACTGCAAATCCTACCATAATTAAATGCTGATGAAGAAAATTGGGCAAACGTGTGCTCTGTTTCTGAATATCATCTTTCAGCGCCAACTCAGGTGGAGTCTTGTGCAGGCAGCAGTATGCGTGGTAGCTTAATAGAGATGACAAAACAAACCCGAAACGTTTATTATTCTATGGGCACAACTACATGCTATGTATCATGTTTCTTAGAGATACCAGTGCAAGTTTGTGATAGTATTAGTGGTACTATCATTAATACTATTTGTATTTTAATAGTACATAACTCCCAATATATGTCCCAGGTCCAATTAGGGATGACCAAATGGTTTGGAAAAACAAGTAGTTTTGGTGTCTTCACAGTCCAGGCAGTTACCAGCTCAGCTATTTATAGCCTACAGCATCAATCCAGGTACTTCCAAAGCATTATATCCACATTGTTTTCGACAAACAACTTTGCAATGGGAACTTTTGTTCTGATTTTAGCTCTTTCAGGCAGTATTACCAAATCAGGATTGTGATCCTGTAAGATGCACGAATCAACATTGGGATCCATATAGTTTAAGTTCTTCTGACTGCAGAATCAAAGCGCAGAGACTCAATTGACTTGTGGGATAGAGAAGCCTTATTCAATATCTCACATCTTGTTCTATAATCTGAAGATGCACAATGTGAGTTTCCAGGGGATGTTTGCTTGAGGGTTGAGCATAAGGAGAGATCTCAACATCCTAGCCCTTTGTTTTGTTTCACCATAGATTCATTAGCAATTAGAAAAAATGTTTTAGAAGTGATCACGTTTGTTTGTTCAAAACTGTATTGTAACGTGAATTCCATGCCAGTGAAAATACAGAATAATCTGTCCTGTTTACAGAACCCAAGATGCACTGTCTAGACCTCAATTTCTCCAAAGTCTGTGGTATTTATTTAAAGCTTCAGTTTTGACCTAGATCCAATTCTCATTTCTGAAAGCTACATAAAAGTTCTGACTTGCAGCAATTTTCTTCTTAAGGGCATTAATGTTTATGTATGTAAAACCAAGAATTCCAGCCTCTTATCACATGAACTATATAATAAATTCAATTGTTTCTACATAAAGATATGCACAGGATATTGCAGGCAGGGGAAGAAAAGTATGGTACAAATCTATTTCTTATTAAATGCTTTAACTGGACTTACTTGTTTTTATAAGCAGCATTGTCAGGGGAATTAATTGCATCAGAGTCAGTGGAGAGAAAAATCAAGGAAGAATTCTACTCACAACAAATTAAGCTTTAATACTGCAAAGTTGTCATTACGTGTATCAAAGGCTGTTGAAAGTCATGTTGCTGGGAATAACTAGGGGGCTTGTTAATGCAGTCATGATCATCTTTCTGACAGAAGCTCACTGTCGGGAAATGTGATCTGAAATTTTCCTTAGGTTCTCATCTCAGTCCCATACTGTGGTGTGCTTGCTTTTTTAATTTCTCACTTAGGAATCCATTTTTCAGCTTCGACAAAACTATATAATGAATGATGAGTGAGTCTGAGTCTTAAGTGAATGCAAGTTACATCTTCTTTTCCTAGTTTTGGGAATATGGGTTTCCTCAACTAATTTGAGTTGAGGCCCTTGTATAAATAGAGTCATCTTATGCTTCTAAACATAGACACAACACAAGGCAGATCCCTGATTTCTGCTTCTTGTAGTTCTATTTTGAAAGCCACTGTTTTCTTCCTAGCATGTCCTTCTTTAGGAGAGTAAGCCCTGAGTGGGTGTATTTCTTCCTTTCTAGTAATCTCTAAATATCTTATCAGTCTCTGAGGGGCTGACCGTCATTCCCTGCATGGCTGGAACTGCTGATGAAGTCTGTGGTGGTGCAAAAAAGTGCAGAATCAAAGAGGTATTCTGCTGGCAGCTTAAAGGCTTACAAAATTTGTAGTGCTAATGTACACGTTGTTTCTTTGGGATTTTAGATGCATTCTTATGTATGACTATCATGTGCAAATCTATCTGTGGAATTGCTTTTCCGTCCTTCCTCAGTAATTCTTATTTTTTAAGATTGGGCAGGCACCTGAGTTCTTTTGCCAAATGTAGTAACACGAAGCAAAAAGCAAAAGCATATCAGGGACAATGCGGCACGCAGAACGCATGAATGCCTGTTCTACTTCAAATCTGTTTGACCGTCTCATTTACTCCAAGATCACTATACCCTGATCATACAAAAAGCAATCAGACCCAGTGTGAGAGTCTCTTTCTTTTCCAGACTGGTGTAAAGAAACAGGACTATAAATGGTAGCTGGTCCCAGTATTTCCTGGGCAGGATGATGAATTGGACTCAAAATTACATACACGAAATGCATTTTAATTTGTAATTATCACAAGTGCATATGCTAATTGCTTGTTATGCAGTAGCAGTAAAGTAAAAAAAGTTTCAGTTTCTGTTGTCAATACATTTTTAGTGTACAACAACTAATTTATTGATCCTCTGAACGTAATTAATATTCTTTCTTTATGTGAGTGGTCTCTATATCTATACATCATGAAATGCAAGATTCCTTCACGACAGGGTCAGCAAATCCTTAAGTTATAATGTACCTTCTGTGTTCCAAATGGTGACCTTCATATCTATGTCTTACTTAATTTTTAGCCTCTTTAACCAGTGGGCTGGACATTGTGTTTTCATTGTACAGCACTAAGGATACTTGCTGTGATATTCTGTAATGTCTTGCAATTTTGTACAGTACAAAACTCTGTTTAAAGGAAGCAAATATGCAGAGCCTCTGGAGATGTACTTAATTTCTCAGTGGTGGACAAAACTGTATTCCAGACAAGGACAGGAATGACAGAGCAGAAAAGCAGTTAGAGCACAGATGGGAAGCAACATCTACTGGCGAGCTCTTTGGACACCAAACCAATCCACGGCAGAGCTCCTGCGCATTTTTCACTCAGAGTTTACTCTAAGGAGAACTGTGTACATTGACTGAACCACCTGCATAAGTGCCACAGCACCAGAGCCTACAGAGGAGGTTAGCCTGAGTTCAAGCTTTCAGTGATCATCTTGATGTTCTAGAGACCTTCCTTCTCCACTTTCTTTCCTATTAGCACCTACTCTACAGGATGAGACCAGGAATCCTCAGTGTGGATATTTCCTCTCCAGTGGGTCTGCCCAGGCAGGGAATCTAGGTCAGGATGGAGAATGCCAATAGATTGTTGCCAGGCTTGTGTTTGCCAGCTGGAGCAAAGCACATTGCAGCAAGGATGTGTGTACAAACCCATTCCCACTGGTGGGACCAGCTAATTGTTCGACACTGCCAGTAAAGAGGAAAGCTCTTGTAACCATTCTGATCTCCAACAACTGTAATCAAATACTAGGCAGAGGAAAAAATCATAAATGATATACTGATGTTTCTGCTTATGTACAAAGAGCAGTGGAAGATTTTCATATAAGACAGAAGTGTTTAACCTGTGTAGGAATGTAATACGAGTTGTGTTAATTTGCTTGACAAAAATAACATTTTCTGTTACCTACATTCAGTGGTTCAGCATTTTTGAGACGTGTCTTTGACAAGAATAAATGTGTCTAGAGGTTTGTGTGGGATGAAGATTATATCTGGGTCAAATTAAAAAGTGGTCCATACTGTGTTGGATGGTTAAGCTGTCAGATTTAACCAATGAAAGGGTAAAAGTTATAATCTTGTTTTTACCAGCTCAGCAGTAAACAGAGCAGGTGCAAGCCATGTTTAATCCATGACCCCTGGGAAATGGTAATGTTAATTTCTGTTGTCTTCCTGTGCCAGATGCCAGGCTCTCTGAATTTCTAATTGAGAGCACTAACTAGAAAGACTGATAAGGCAGAACAGAGCACCTGGGTCGCATCAAAATGAGAACAGCTCTGTTAACTACTGCTTATTGTAATATCCCACTGTAGGCAACACCTGTGGTACTTTATAAATAGATAACCTGAGCTGTGTTCATACAAGGTTAATTCAGAAGCTGTCAGCTTGTTAGGCACCTTTCCAGCCATGTGCTGATGGCACATAGTCATAACACAGGAGGAAATCATGCATTATGTTTATATGGCACATTATGACATAAAGTTGGTTTTTTTTTTTGCTCATCTTTAAAATTCCTAGTCTGCTTCTGCGTTAAAAAGAAGTTTCAAGTAGAAGTGATTTTAACATTTTCTAATGTCTTGGAGTAGGTATGTCACCTGCCATGTTCTAAAAACATTTGGATGGTCAAAATTACTTAGCACCGGTAGCAGGCACTTGCAGAGGAATTTAAATTTTGGCAAAGGTGCTGTTAACTGTTTTCTCATCTAGATAAATCTCTTATGATGTTTTTTGTCAATTTACAGTGATAGTCACTGTACCCCATGGAGCTTACAGCACTGAAACAGCTTACCCTTTTGGTATGATGGACAGATCTGAATAAGA
>NW_010122607.1:0-6643 GCF_000699245.1 Pterocles gutturalis | reverse complement strand
GAACATCCTGCAGCCCCTGCATTTTTATTAGCTTTGGATCTTTGCAATGAATTTCCTTCGTGTTCAAATAATTTACATTTGGAAATCATGAAGAAAAAATTGCAACTTGTCAGGCACCACTTCTTCCTCATGACTCAGTGTATATAGAGGTTGATACACAAGATTTGTAAATAGTCAGCAATTTATCATCAAACCCCTTGATATTGTTCAGAAGTAATTTAGAGTCTGTGTTGTCTCATATACCATACACATCCTCCTAAGGTATGTTTATTGGTTTCTACATTACTTTGATAGCAAAAGAAAACAACATTTCTCCGTGAAGATAAATGCATTTTATTTGGACCAATTTTTCCTTTGCTGGATTGGAGAGGAAAATTATAACTACTGACATTTATTGAATGAAATTAGACCTTTTCAGTTTAGTCAAAGTTTGAAAAGCAGCGAAGAGGTGAGCATTTTGAAAAATGTCTTTTGTGCTCTGGTACCTACCGCTCATACAAGATGGGATCGTTCCCTGGATTTTCCTAGAGTTCATCAGTAAAAATATGAGACATATTTCTGCATATACTGGCACACAGGAGTAACATCAACCACATAAGCAGCCCTACTCCCTTGTAGGATATGGCCAACACAATATAGTGCAGAATTAAAGGACATGCAATACTCTTATGTTGCTGTAACGAAGGCGGGGGGAAGAATATCCTGCACGGTGAGTTGACACATTAAGTTGTTAGTATTGGAGATGAAAAAGCAGTTGCAGTAAATTAAATTTTCATCACTTTTTATTTGTCTGTATTTTATAATTCTACTAGCAAAGCAACTTCACTTGTAAGCCAAACTTTTAAATAATATTGTAAACCTCTTTCTGTTGGATTAGTTTTATTGAAAAGATGGGGATGGGATTATGGAAGATAGTAGGTCTTTGATTCTTGGATGATCTTTGGACTTTTAGACTTCAAGGAGAAGGAAAATAAGGTACGTATTTCAGGTCTGCTTGTTTTTTGTAAGTAAGTAACCAGTTAAAATTAATACGTAAACTTTTAAGATAAGACACTGTCCTTAACAGTGCAAAGGTTTTTTAAAATGCATCTGCAGTTTGAGTTTGTCCTTGTCCACGGCATAAGCTTTGCTCATTGGCTTTCATTGCTTTCTCTGTAACAAGTTTTCACTGATCTATTTTATACCTCTTCCTGTTCTGGTTACCAAATAGTGCAGAAATTTATGTCCCATTACAACCTTCGATAAATGGTTCTTGTTCTGAATTGTGTCTTTTGAACCCATAACTATTAAAAATAAAGTATCAAAAATCATATTTCCCAGTGTACATGTGCTGGATATATTGGTTTGTGCTCCTTGCTCAATTGGGAAGATTCTTCCTGATCCTGTTTAAATTATCTTGATTCACCTTGATTCTTCTGTGCCTAATTAGTCATGTCGGTGCTCTGGAAGGCAACATTCATTAATATAAGAAGAATAAGTAAGATTGTAAAGCACTAACATTTCAGTACAAGGTAGATCCTTTCTTCCCTTACAGTGCTTTAATGAACTGCGCCTTCCTTTAAATGTTGAATCCTTGTGGTTTTCTTCCAAGTGTGTACTTCAGCTGGAAGCATCAACACCACCAGTTGTCTGTATGTATGTTAGCAGCTTCTGTACTCTGCTCTATTTATCCCCGTCTGGATCTGGCCTCTAGATCCAAGTGCTTCTTTTAAAAATTCCTTTTGCCAGTATTGCAAATTATTTCCAAATTGGGATGAGCTTTCCCCCCCACACACAGTGTGTTCCTTAGCCTGAAGTCTTTGCTTTTACTAAAACTAAGCGTGGAAGCCAATGAGAGACTGTTGAAGGGGAATGCAAGGGGTCTAACAGAATTTCTTGTTTAATTTTGGAGCAGTTACTTAGGATCAGGTTATTAAAGATATTTAAAATGAGAGGTGAGTGCCTACATATGTAAAAAATTGTCCTTTAATCTTCCCTGAGCTTGAACTTGCGCAATATTAATGAGAACTAGTACTTGTATGAGAGTTTTTCTTAATTATTTTTTATGAAGTTAGGCATAATGTGGCATGGAAATGGAAAGGATTACATTAGTAGGCAGGTTGATTAAGAATACCCTGTTTGATAGAACTCAAAACAATTTTTCTCTTTCAACAGGTGACACATTCAAGCAGTGATGTATAATATTTATCAAAATTTAGTATAAGAATTACTTTTTAGAGAGACATGCAAATCATATTTTATCTTCTGCTCAAATGTTTCCCATCCTTTATTGAAAGGATTTGTGATGAAGAGATTCTTGCTGATCTAGAGGTCTAGAAACAGATAGTGCTTTCTTGGCAAGCTTGTGTGAAAAGAGTTTACAGCAGCAAGATACTCATTTAAACATGGACCGTTCACTGCAGCCTATAGCTTGCTTGTTTTCAAAGAAGCACTGGTTCTATAACTTGTAGGTAGTTTTACTAAACCTTTGCATTCAGGCTGAAATGTTGCTGAACTATTCCTCTGCAGAAGTGCAGTTCTTGTTATATTACACCTACAGTGTAAAAACACACGAAGCCTTAAGCAGTAACACTTGCTTATTTTAGTAGTCTGAGATAGAACAAGTTTTTTGAGAGTTGCTGAGCAGCTTCCACAACTATTGCCTTAATGAAAGTACTGCATGAGGAAAGGCTGAACTGAAACCTCGTTGTTTGATCTGTTGCATCTTACTTGGTCTGTTTGTAAGAATATTCTTTCCGTTTTGCCTTTTTTTTTTTTTTCCTTGACACACATGCAATGTATATTTAGACCAGTACTGCATTAGACAGTCATTTGGTTAAATGGTTTCTCACTAGATTAGTACTGCTTTGCTGCATCTGGAGCAAAATTTAATAGAGCACACAGTTTAGCATTACCTAAAAATAAATCAGAGAGATTGGGAAGGAATTTCTAATGTAGCTATGAAACTTGTACAACAGCTTCTTTACACAGAAGTCATCATTTTGCATCTCCTTGTGTGTTAATGGCAATTACATAGTTGAATCTCCTGTGACAGGTAGACACAAGTAATTTCTCTCTTAAAATTTTGGTGCAAAGTTCTATAGGAAGCTTTAAGATACAGACCTATCACCACAGAATAAAAAAGTTTCAAAATCGACATGAACTGGCATTTTGGCTGGCAACATCATCAGAGAATAATATGTGAGGAAATAAATTTGCCCACTCATGACTGTATTCCTTGTAAGCCAGGATGGAATCCTGTTGATAACAAATTTTACTGATGCTGGCAGTTCTTACGGCTTTTCGAGGGAGTACTTAAATGCTCTTTCACAAAAATTCATTATTTTGATTAAGTCCATTGATTCCATAGGATGGTTCAGTGGACTAAACTGGAATGATTTTTATTTAATAAAGTGAATTTAAATGAAGAAGATACATTTATAATTATAATCCCTCTTAATATCTTAAAGTTAAAACCTCTTCAAAGTACACCTGTTTGAAGCCAAAGGAGGTAGCGCCCTTCCAGATCAGGCCCATCAAAATACAGTAGGTATTCCTCAGTCAACAGAAATGAAATTTGTACTACATTTACCAGGACATTAGTGGCAGATGCAAATCCAAATATGAAATATTTCCCAAGAAGAATGTAATTCCTTAGTGGATTTACAAGGAATGGGTTGACAAGAGCTGCTGGATCTTTCTTTAACACATTTTAAAATTAATACAAACCGAATTTTCTACCAGCGGTTCAAAACATGCCCTGCCATATTTTCTCAGAGGTTTGTTTCTCTACGTGCAAGTTCAAGCATCTGTGGGAAGAAATCAGAGAGTTCTGTTCTAAGCCCATTGTAGAATCACAGATAGTAAGGGGAAAACATTTGACTCAAATAAGCAAATTTCCTTTACTGATTTTTTTTAAACCCAGTTTTCTTTAGACAATTTTCCTTGGGAGCTATGTAAAATCATTTTGGATGCTGTAGTATTGGAACTGAGAAAGATGCCTCCAGTTACGTAAAAACCCCACGTAGGGCACTAACATGACTGAAAGTGGAGGTTAAAATCAGTGATATTTATTTTGTCTCTATCAGGTGGAGAAGCAAATCCCTTTGTTAAATACATAAAGACAACACTGACAGGGAAAGAAAAGGTTATATATGAAAGAATGAGAGATTTTTCTTTTTTGGGGAGGGAGAGCAGGGTGTGTGTCTCAACTTTCATATATATGGAAACTAATCTTTATGCTTAAAACAGTGACCTGGAATAAAGACCTTGGTCTATAATCAGCTCTGTTCCTGATGCTCACTGATGCTGTTTTGTAGTGAGCAAATTGGGAATCTTTTGCGGCTCTAGTCACAGTTACACTGAAGACCTTTAACACCCCTCTGGCAACTTGCTCGGTCTGCTAGACAATATTCCTTCCACACCAATAATGTTATAAAAAATATTGAAGAAAACCAACTGAAAATAAAACCATCAACTTCCTTTAGTTGATCCAATTATCTGTCTCTAAAAAAAAGGTTTTAACACCTCCCACACGGTACAGCAGCTTCAGTAATTTGGCAATGATAACAGCGCATAATCAAGAAACAGGAGGCTGAGATATGTGGTCATACATCCCATTTTGTGTACAGGAAGAGTTTTGTTTAAGTAAATATATTTTCTTTTTAAGTACCTTTTGGATTACTTGCTATTAGGTTGCTCATCCCATTAGTCTCATATAGCTACCACAAATGTTTAACTGCAGAAATCGTAAATGGGTGAATCCTAACACTCCTGATGATGGCAGATAGGAGATGGCTTGGCATCTTTGGGTTCTTGTGATGTTCATGGTGTGTTTGAAGATAGGGAGTAACTGTGACTAACACATAGAACAAAAGATTGGAAGGTTTGGTTATTTAGCTTCTGCCAGTGACTAATTCACAGCTAACCTTAAGTGCACCATCATTATCAAGTAGTGCTCTGACAAGTCCTTTTAATGACATGCTGCCCTAACTTCCCAGATGATATTACAACACGATGGTGTATCAGCAAATGCCATCGAAGGCCTACCATTCAATTATGACCGGGCGGGTTAGGAAACAAAGCAGTCTGCTGTTTAAAAGGCAATGAATTGTTTTCACAATTGAAACGAGAACACCCTTGCATTGTGAACCTGCTGATAGAAATGATACAAATGAAGTTTTAAACTTTTGTCTGTAGCTGCTATGAACCTCAAAATTATTACGTATGGAATTTGCATGAAGTCAGTGACCGACCTCAGAAGTACCTTGGGCCCTAGACGCTGTAGTGATGGGTACACGAGATTTCCCCAGGGGGTTATACCTCAGAAGTACAGTGCAGTTTAAATAACCATCATTTTAAAATGTGGCTATAATGTCAACTAGGAGAGACATCCACATCCAGAGGCCCCAGCCCTGATGTCCGTACTTGGTGGAGGGAGATTGATGGAGTGAAGAATAAAGGGCCAACTAGAAGTTTCCACTGGGTATTTATAGCATACATAGAGAAAGACCTGTCTGCGTGCTTGTCTCCAGCATCAGTTTTACATCAGTAAAGAGCTATTTAAATAGAGATTGTGGCTGTTTGTACATGGAAAAAACAATTAGTTACATACTGCATATTACATATCACTGATTTTAGAGGGAAAGGACCACATTTTGCCTTCCCAGTCCATAAAACCTCCAGACAGCCAGACAAGGAATACTTTGGGACTGTTTATTGGTTTATATTGCTTTTAAAAAATAATTCACAATAAGCAGCATAATACATTGATACTTTACTAAAAGAACAAAAGAGAAGATTTTCTTCCATGTCATTATTCAAGTAAAATATTTCCCTTGGAAGGAAAACTAATTAGAACATTTCAAAAAATATGGGTCATTTGATAATACAATGAGTGTCCTCAAGCCAGAGAGAGGATATCTGGGGGTGGACACAGACTTGCTAGGAGGAAAGTAGTTTGGTTTTAAGTACATCCCCATGGTAGGAGAAAAAATACCCTAGAAAAATATTCTTAGTGATTTAGTTTTACGTTGTGTCTTCCTGGACATCCTGTTCCAAGCACTACTTTGAGGACAAAACTTTCCTTTCATGAAATCCCAGGGGTGCACTCATTGTACCTTCCTTTGGACAATCTGCTCCCAAAGTCATTATATAATCTTGACATAATTAGCCTTTATGCTAGATTATTTGGAAAATGGAGATCTAGTTAGTCCTGTGGTATTTCCCTATTTCCTCGCTACACAGAGCCCTTGGTTCCTTAGGATTAACACTTCAAAACCTTCACCTCATTTCCCTGTTCTCTAAATTCACAGAATTACAAATCTAAACCAGAATCAGCTTTATTTCTGAATCCTGCCTGTATCACCGATTCAGCATGGTCCCTTCCAGCCCTGGAGCGCCCAGGCTGCAGAAGGTGGTCTGTGCCCATCCTTGTGTCCAGCTGAGAATCATCCGTGCGGGGACAGCTCCCGAGGGGACAGCGGAGCACGGCTCAGTGCCCTGGACAGTCCCCAGGCCCAGGCTGGTCTGTGAGACACGAGGGCAGAGGTTTGGGCCTGCGCTCCCCTGGGCGGGGCCGCCGGGACCCAGCCTGACAGGGGACCCCCGGCGCGTTCAGCGCGGCCTCACCCAGGGCAATGCGCGGGGGGCACCGCACCTCCAG
>NW_010122606.1:0-1600 GCF_000699245.1 Pterocles gutturalis | reverse complement strand
CAAGGGGTAACGGGTACAAGCTGAAAGAGCGTAGATCTAGACTAGACGTTAGGAAGAAATTTTTCACTGTGAGAGTGGTGAGGCACTGGAACAGGTTGCCCAGAGAAGCTGTGGATGCCCCATCCCTGGAGGTGTTCAAGGCCAGGCTGGATGAGGCTTTGAGCAACCTGGTCTAGTGGAGGGTGTCCCTGCCCATGGCAGGGGGGGTGGAACTTGATGATCTTTAAGGTCCTTTCCAACCCAAACCATTCTATGATTCTACGTTCTCCATTCCTGGGGACTTTTGCACAGCTTTCCCTGTTCCAGTCACATCTTCTAGCTGCGACAGGTCACAGCATTTACAGTGTTTATTGCAGGCTGTGAATATCTACCAAGGTCTCACCATTGTCCACCCTGACTCTGGAGGCAGCATGGCCTTTGGTCTGACCTTGAATTTCAGGGAGAATTTCACTTTCCAACACACAAAAACCTATGGAGCCACTAGACGGCACTTTCAAAACATGGTTTTGCACACCCTGTCTAGCGAGCTCCATAAATTACTCTGAATCGCAAGGTGCACCATAAACCTGCCTAATAAATGCTGTTCTCTGAAACATACACCAATTGCCCTGAACAACAGGCATCTTCAAAAGGTTGACAAAGCAAAACCTTTTTAACAACGACAGAATTTCTCCTGCCTTCCCCCATAGCATCATCCCCTCTGAAACACAAGGTCATTAGTATATAACCATGGGCATGCTCAGTATGACATCCAATAGCCCTTGTAGCACCTGTAGGGAGAGAAGTTTCACGACAGATGAGATATGTGGCATAGTGGGAGCAGCAGTCTCCTTCCTAGTTTGGAAACTACCAGAGGCACCAGATTTTCCAGCCATGAGACTAAAAAATCTATTGCATTTTGAGTATATTTTATACACTTCTTTTCTGTTTTATCCCTTCTCAGCCACTCACGCTAAAGACAATATTGATGGGCGAACTTCATTTTAAAAACAGAAAATTAAATTATTGCCTTGTTTTAGGCAATAAGTTCTTCGGCACAAGGCTATCTGTTTCTTTGTGTTTCTCTAGTGCTCAGCACCACAACAGTGCACACTGAGTGAGGTCTCAAAACTTTCCTGCAATGTAGGTGATTACACTGAAAATTATCCCCTCATATAACATCCCAAGATGTTTCTAATTAGCCATTACAAGTATAATGGCTACTTCTTTCACCCCAGGACACAAAGGATGGAAACATGTTACAAGTGCAGAGGGCCACAAACTGTTTAGTCTCTTTATAAGAGGGTTTCAAATCAAGATAACGTTGCAACACCTGTAATACAGAAACTTCCAGGCTGTGTGCTGCTATTCAGAATTCATCAGCATGGACTGAAATTTTCTAGTTTTATTTTCACTTTCATCATGCCTATTCCTGTCTGTAATATCTACTAACAATATGCCAGCAGACACCTTCCGTGCTTGAATCGTTTTATTTTTTAGAGCTCTGCATGCATAGCACATGGGATTAGCAGGGGTTTAATGGCTATGGGTGTCTTTGCTTTCATGGCAGTAGAAAGACTGCCCTTATAAAAGCTGGATAGAAAACTGGCTGGATGGCCGA
>NW_010122605.1:0-10190 GCF_000699245.1 Pterocles gutturalis | reverse complement strand
AACACTCCAGTCATAGGAGCCATCCCACCGTGTCTTCATGATTACCACACAACTCAGCAGCAGTGTTAAATTATTATTAAATAAGCATGCTGAGCAAAGATGACAAAACCACATCTACAGACAAGTGGCTAATAGTGGAATTGTGGCATTTTACATAGGTTTGTATAGAGGCATTTCCCACAAATCTTTATGCTAAAGTAACCTGAAATTTAACCCTTTTTGTGTAGACAAATTCTGAAACAAAGCCTAACCAGACTGCTCCAGGGATATTAGCATAACAACATTAAAATACAGATCCAGTAGATCACTACTTAAACCACTCCTCCATGCTCAGGAAGAGAGCCAAGCAGCAAGTAGGGTACAGAAGTAACTATTCTTCTCTTAAAACTTTCATACTTTTATTTAAAATCTTTAAAAATATGTAAAAGTAAGTTTCAATATACAAAATCAGTCCAAAGCCAGTCTTCAGTGCATATAAAATAATAGTATAGACAATATGAAGTTAGACAAAATAGTCACAGAAGGTGTTGGTAGTTAGTACCTATTTTTTCAGCCTCATAGATTATTTAGCTGTTTGCTCTCTTGCAGCCATTTTTCAAGTATCATAAGATTACACTGCAGCAAAGACTTATTAAAGGCACTGCTTGCAAACAGCAATCCTCTCAAGATAAACAAAGGCAGTATAATTAACCAGACTTATTTTAAGGGTCAAAGTATTAAACTGCACAGAAACATAGAATCATTTAGGTTGGAAAAGACACTTAAGATCAAGTCCAACTGTAAACCTAACACTGCCAAATCCACTGCTAAACCATGTCCCTATGCACCACTTCTGCAGAGCATATATAATCCTCAAACTCTTCATCACCTTTAGGCAAAAATGAACCTGCTACAAATATTAAAAAACGGAACAGGAAAAAAAAATTGAGACAAAAGTGTTTACTACAGAAATTAGTTAAAAAGGAAGGAAATATTATGAAATTTTAATGAAAAAAAGCATATAAATTGAAAAAAACACTCATGTGAAAAAATACTGCACATTACTGAGTGCTGTCCCAGTCTTGGTCAGACAAGAGGAGCTCTTTTTAGAAGTTAAGAGCTCTCAAAAGACAACAATTTATTTCATCCAAGGCAAACTGAGTTTCTACAGTAGCACTCTTGTTCCTCAGAATGCAGACATTGTAACTAGTGCTGGCCAGCTCCAGGCTGCGATATGGCACAGTTTGAAGTAAGACTTTTCTTAATGATCACAATGAGGTGCAATGAAGATCACGAGCTTTCCTCGATATGTTAACTGTCAGGCTGTTTAACAAAATAAGAATATTACTATTAAAACTTATCTATCTGCTAGTATAGCAAAGTAATTGGGCATATAAAAGCTTTCAGAAGAAAAATTAGAATAAAATTTTCATAGAGCAAAAAAAAGAAGAATTGGTGGAGAGGTACAAATGGCAAAAAAAGGATATTTGTGAAATTTACAAGTGTCATTAAATATTCAAGAATAAAATGTAAAATTAGTATTTTCTGCAATTTACACATACATTAAGAAGGGAACTATGGAACACTTTGGCCTTGACTGTGAAATATTTAAAAAGCATTACCAGAAGTTCACATGAAATTAATGTAATGTAATATATAAACTTGTATAAAAATACCAGACTGTAGTAAAACATACTGAACTGGAATGGCCTTTGCAGAAACAGATTTTACCCTATTGCTTCTGTTCCTGAGAAGAAACTGCTGGTGAGAAACACCAAGTGTAAAGCAGAATGACCTGAACACCTGTAGAACAAGATTCAAAGCCTAGATTTTAGGAAGGATATTGCATCATAAACTTATAAGTATAACTTATATGTAGCAAAATCCATAATATATCATAAGAATAAAACTGAAGAACACAAGTATGCAGTTCTATTTTTAAATAAAATTCAATAAAACATAGTTCTACTGGTTTTGTAGATGTGATGATTTAAGGACAATGCAAGATAAGGTTTGGAGACAATATATCAAGCCATTTAATACAGGAGTAAAAGCAAGGACATTCCAAAAAGGGAAGAGGAAAGTAAGAGAGACAAAAAGGTTTACTATAGAGAAAAGTTTAAAAAGAAGTTAAAAGGATCAAGTTTGAGTGAAAATAAGCAAACAAGCATATACAACAAGCTGTTAACTCTTTTGCTTCAGTTTGGACATAGAAAACTTGGAAGCCAAAGAAGATAAAACCAACGGCTTCTACAAGTATTATTTGCAGGAAGGTAGTTTGTACATGAAGAATACAGTGGATCTTAAGAGGAGATTATATGATTATTTTTTGAATGAAAGAAAGGCAGCCTGTGAGACGTGTCTGAACAGGTTATCCTGGACTAACACAATGAGACTGCAGAGTGCAGAAAGCTTTGTGTGCAGTAGGGAGAATATGTAAGAATTTATTATGAGAGCAGGGAGGTCAAACTGATTTATGGTACATCACCTAATCTAGGAATGAAAAAATTCTTGTTTGTCTGAAAGCCTGTGAACTTCCCCCCCCCCCAGCCCCATCCACTAACTGCTGTCTTCTCTACCCGAAATCTTTTCCATCTCTTTATAATCATGTTGCCAGAAAGCAGCAGCAGTAGTTCTCTTTTGTGATCTGCAGAAAGAAAATAATTATACTGCTCCACAGTCGCCTTTCAGTTGTTCTGGTACAATCCCATAGGAGCCACACTGAAAATGGATCATTGAACCGGTCAATTTAGAATTTTATTTTTAAAAGAAGTGGTTTGGTTTTTTTTTTTTTTTTAATTTAATTCATAAGGTAACCCAACAAATAGTTCTGTTTGCACTAGCATTGCTTTTAGCAGCTCAGCTACCTCTAAAAATTATAAGAAATTACTCCTTTGAATTAACACATCTAAGACATCTGCATCTTGAAACTGTGACCCAGCTGGATTCACTCAATCATAGCGGGGAACAGGGATAAAAGACTGCCTGTACATGGGGCTCCTACACTCAAAATGGAAATAATATAAAAAGGTGATTATCTTTGGTCACTTACTATACTGTAACTATATTACCTCTGTGAATTTAAAAATGAATAACTAAATAAAAATTAATCTCAAGTTTAGTGCAAGCTAATATAGAAAAGCCTTATCTTGGTAACCACATAAAATTTCTGGTCTCATTTCAGCTAGATTGGATTTCCAATTTCCCCTGGATCAAATCCAGATTCATGCCATTGGAAGCCTATTCTGAAAGACCCATGTACACAGATTTTTTTTTTGTTTGTTTAATAAACAAAAATACAGTTCTGTTTCCAATTATACCTATAAAAAACCAGTAATTTCTTACCTGCAAGTTTAATTTCTCCAAATCCAGAAAATGCCAGTCCAGTTGGCAATTTGCCCTCCTACCAGCAGATGAAGACAGGAAATAAACCAAACAGACTAATTCCCTAAGAAAGGGAATTATATCAGATGAGTGCTCCAGTTCAAGAACTACCTGAGTAGTGAAAAGTAAAAGTAAACATAAAAGCTTAAAAGAAAAATAAAAACATTTGAATAAGAAAGAACAAGCTTTAAAAACCTTTATTTAGGACAAGAAATATGGAATGCAAACTCAAATTGATAGCATACATGAATATAACTAAAAGCTGTAAGAGCAACTCTGAAATAAAAGCGAACTCTCCAATTGTCTGTACTGTAGCAAGACAGTGAGCTATCTGGACTGGTATGTCATTGGACTTTGAGAAATTAGATCAGCAGGTATGAAAATGAGTTACTTACCAGTAGATTTTGATGCTGCAATGTATCACCTCTCTCAGGTTTGTGCCCTGTGCAGAGACACAGTATTCCCCAAATGATATGCCAGAGCAGTTAGATCCCAGCAGACTTTCTAATGGCAGCTGCTGCAGTGAAAAAAAGCAGGCATGTCCTACTGCACCACATTTTCTTACTCTGGCTGACTGGCCAAGAGATCTTCGTGTGTAACAGCAACAGTACTAGTTGTGCCACAGAACAGATCCTCTTGAAGCTTCTTCAGCAATCTTTTTAGTCCTCTGTTATTATCTCCTAGAGATCTTGAAATATATCCTCCACTAATTAAATTATTGTCATCAATTTTATACCGTCTTTGATCTCCTTGACCTTTGGGGTAACTTGGATAAGCTTATATTGGCAGAAATACCGGCAGCCTGGCTCTTAAGTTCTAGTCTAATTACAGTGGAGACTTATTTCAGAATACAGACATCCAGAATGGATCAAAACACACTACAATATGTTAACTTTGCATGTGCTCATTAAAATACTACTGCAGCATGTGTCTGACAAGCTCCATGTCCTTGGACAAATAACCAGGCCTGATTCCTTCGGATGAGGAAGGCACAACACAACCAGTTTTTGCAGATAGTAGGTCTTGACTGAAAACAAGAAAAATCAGAAGTTGACTAGCAACCAAACTATTAAAAAGGTAAAGAGCAGCTTTTAATTCAGTACTTCAACTATCAGATCCTTTCTACTGGAAAAGAGGACTCTTAGCAAACAGCTTTCTTTGACAAATTATCGAATTTGCCTTTAGTAAATATCCTCTCAAACAGAGCTTGTCATTCAAGGATTTTTTTTTTCCATGTCAGTCATGTAAATACAAATTATCAGTCTATAGCTAAATGCCTTTTAAAATAAAATGTCTATAGGGGTAGGAAGCAGGGGAAAACAATCAAGATCTTCCTTCAGAACAGATCAGGAAAACTTCACCAAAAACAGTGGTCTTCTCAGTAAGTTTTTTGCCATTTTAACATCCTTTCCTTGGATTCAGTAAAAACAGCAGTATCAACTGCAAAATGGTTGTCAACTTGGAGTTGACAGAACAACCAGTTTTTTAAACTTCCACTCACAGATTAAGCCAAGAATTTCAGCAGAGATATCCACCATTATAACTGTAAGATGGATCTTCTACATAGACAAGTATTTGCAAAAACCAGCACATAAGATACTTCAGAATGCCATGTTCCTAATTACAAAAAAAAGAGACTATGGGAATGTTGACTTACTTTGAAGGGTAGAAGACCATGTTGTTTTTTTTTTTTTTTAAAAAAAAAAGAAAACAAATATCAGCAAGCTATGAGTAATATAATTTCTTCCTGGTAGCTGAATGGGAATTAATACCACTACCAAACAACGCAAACAGTAAATCAGAGTTTCAAAGTACAAGGCAATTACAGAATGAAAAAAACGCAACACAAAAATCTGATCCAGGGAGAGGGGAGAGGATGAGGAGGGAGGCGGAACCCAAATGAAAAATGACACACACAGAGAAAAGAACACTAGAAATAGAGAAATGGGAAGGGAAAACAGGTGGCAAATAAAAATCTTTTCCAAGTGTAACTTGAGTCATAATTTGGATAACAAAATACTGAAAGTGTTCTTATATTAAGTGGTTACATAAGAATATCTCAGTGACAAACACAAAATCAATAATCTAAATCTCAACCACTTGCTATCCAAATAGAAAGGCAGCTAATGAAAGCCCCTTGCTCAAGAAACCAGGTAAAACACTAAAATGTATTTTCTTGGTTATAACTTCAGAAATGTCACTTTTTCTATTTTAGGCCTTTCCAGAAATAATTTAAACTATATCTTATTTTAACAAAACATTGAAAAAAACTCAAGAGACAAAGTTGTAGCCTTAAAACTGGATTTCGAAGAAACAAAACAAGTTGTATCTTAAATTTACAAATACTATACATAATTTTAAAAAACCCCAAACATTTCTGTGACTGTGTGTGTACACACAGTGACCTGTAACTCACCTTTCTTTTGGCCAAACTATTTGTATTTTAGAGAAACTTTTAATTTTGTTTTGAAAGTATAAAATGGATTTTTTTATTCCTTTTTACTGTATGCAACTTAGTTCTTGATCCTATTTATTTAAACCAATATATATAGCCAAATAAAACTGAAATTTAGGATAATTTAAATATAATTTTTTTTGTCTAAAGAATCTTAAAGAGATTGCTACAATATATCAATGATAAAGTACTATGTCTGCAAATACAGAACTAACCTCTCCTCACCATTCTAGCCTGACACTATTCGTCCACCCTTACAAAAATTGGTTATATTTGTCATTTAAAGTCCATTTAGTTTGGTATTGAACTTCATGTAACTTGCATTAAATATATTAGAAGAATGTAAAAATGACTTTTGTTCAACTCTTCTCATTTATGTATAACCACTATCACATACTGCTCCTAACCTTATAATTCTATACTGGATAAAAATTCTGGAATTCAGAATACATGAAGTGCTAATGTCCAAGTAACTTAAAGCTTTCTTGCTTGCTGCTTTTATGCAATGCCTTTATCCACAGAAGTGTAGCTATAGCAGAAAAGTGAAAGGATGCCACTAGAAAAACAGATTTTAGTATTACACGTTAGAGAATCAGAGAAGCGGACACATTGCCATGCTAATATCATTAAGTATTCAAAATGTTCAAAGGAAACTCTTTGTGATTCTGACCCATTAAGGGAAAAAAAAGGAGGAAAAGAAGAAGAAAAGAGGATGGGAAAAAAAGAAGAAAAAGAAAAAAGAAAAAAGAGAACAGAGAGACTGTAAAAATTTTTTTTTCAGTTTGGAGTCTGACAGCATTTTGCTGTAAATATACCAACACATCTTGTCCTTGAAGACACTAATAACTTCAAAAGCTTTTAACTTTTAAAATTTAAAGTTTATTTTAATATAAACCTCTTAAACCCCCTTTTAAAAAGTCCAGAATGAGTTATTAAAACATGAGGGTTTAAAAATAAATCCTTCCCTATCTGCTGCATCTTGCAGAGTAAATCCTTTTCTTCCAGCTGCTGTCAATCCATAAACTTTTGGCTTCTCACTGCTTAAAAAACCCATGTAATCCCTCTGGATTCTAAGAATAGTGTGTATTCTGTCATATCAAAGGCTTGGTTGCAATTTTGTTTGATTCTGCATATTTCTTTGCTGTGCCTCACTCTATATGCTCCACTCTGAATTGCAGGACCCTCTATGGCTGTATACTATGCCCAGCTGAACTTTCCTAGTTACACTTTTAAGCAAAAAGGAAGCTGACATGTCTTCACAGGTTTACACCTCACTGAAAACAGAACTTCCCATCTTGCTGTCTATCTACACCTTTGCAAAACAGAACGGGTGTACAATGTTGCGGCAAACTTTGAAAGAAAGAATTCCACAAATACAAAATCCAAAACACTGCCTAAACAAACAATTTTCAACATCAGTCCAAATATGCACTATTTTTTCCATCCTTTTTTTTTTTTTTCTTTTGAAGTACAGAAAAGTTGAGAAAAGAAGCTGAAGACAGACCAGACTGCAATACTCAGGATTTAAAACTGCTGCTGCAAACTGGAGGGAGACAGAGGACATACAGGAAGCAGTACAAATAAAAAGCGCAGGTAATGTGAATTATGGTTTGATAGCAAGGATCCATGAAAGCTTTAAAAGGATTAGCATTCTCACTTTTGACATTCTAGGAAAGAACGTCACCAAGAAGATCAAACATTACATTTTCATCTCCTACCTCCTTTCAGTGAGAAAATAAAGCAGATACAGCAAATTGGATTTGCTGTACTTACGCAGCTGAGGAATTCAGTTTCTTAATACAGAGAAGTCTTACAAGAGGACTATCTGAAAATGAAGTTACGAGTGCTAAAAAAGTGATCCAGCTTTCCTATTTCTCCAGATGATTTGGTTTTTGAGTGATGATTACAAAGCCAAGCAACCTGCATGTAATGTTTTACTCACAAGGAGACACAAAACACAGGCTAAATTCCAAAGCCTTTGCTCAGACCCTTCTGCTTCTGTTTCCTTGTACAATGTTTTCTCTGGTTTGGTCCTGACAGCACAGTTACAGCCTACATCCTCCACAGCTTTGTGACTTCATCTGTGACCCTCCCCTACCTGCTCTCAGGCAGAACATTTGTGGCAGCACTCGGAAGGCTCTGGGGCATTTACAAACAGAATCTTTGACAAAGCAAGGAAAAGCACAGATACTATTTTCATAAGCAAGTTTTTTAACGAAATGGGGCATGATCAGTCTTTGGAAAGGAATCATCTTTGCTGCAAAGAATATGGTAAATCTTCATTTTAAGTACTCCATAATAGATCTGAATGGACACGGTGTGTTTGAAACGGAGAAGCTCATTTTGCCTGGACTTCAACAATACTCTGGGCATGCTGCTCTCACAGAGCTTATTGTGGCTATGTTCAGGTGCTGCTGAGAAGGAACTGATGGACTTCTCTGAAAAGCTGGCTGCATCAGCCTGAGCTCAATGCAGTGCTAACAAAGGGAAAAACAGGTGTGCAGACATAGTGCTCCAAGAGTCAGTGCCTGGAAAACAGTGAAGCGTAAGTGACAGGCTGTGCACAACTCAGGATTAGAAACATACACGGAATATTTATTGTAATTAAAGAGTGTCACTGATGCAAACAGTCTCTCAGGGCTGCAACTAAACTGTCGTTTTCCATCCTTACAAAGACCCATGTATTATCCAGATAGGAAATGCAGTATTCCTAGATCTATCAGACAGCTATGTTAAAATATTAGGAATGGAGTACAAGCTCTGACCTATTCTGAAATAACAGCAAGACAAATGTCAAGATTTGCTAAAACATACATAAATTTTCTTAATTATGCAGACAAGCTTAATACAGTGTAAGATGTGAGTGTCCCTGCAATTTAATTTTAGTCTTATTTATGCCATAACCAAAGACAGAATTCCAAATGCAGAAGAGTTTTCTTGACTTTCTTTCCCTCCACATGCCCCTCCCACAAAACACCAGAACAAGACAGAGATATAGGAAGAAACAGCAGAGGGAGATAAAAACCAGAGTGGTATAAAATATGGCATAGCCACTGAATCTAAGAAATACATTTTCAATACATGTGATAAATTAAAGGGACAAAGGGGCTGTACCATCTTACACCTGAAAACCTGAAAAATACCTTCAGAAATGTTTCCTAATATCCAGTCTGAACCTTATTCTTGATCAGCTGTGCATTAGTTTAAATGTGTCTGAGTGATGATCAGGTGGTCAACTGCAGTTTCACTTTTCCAACTTGATTAACCCTCAGTCACCTGCCAGCAAAGTGAGATGTCCAATCCCTACCTGAGTGGGCATATCACTGAGAAATCCAATGAAGCTGAGAGACACAAGAAAATGTTACTCTCTTGTGAATAACTAATTTGATAAATTTTCAGCTTCATTATTTTCCAGATATTGGTATTAATGAGATCCATGAAATGGCTTTTAACTAAATTGAAAACTGTGTTGTTCATTGTAGTTTGGATACTCAAGCATGTGAGACAAAGTTAAGAATGCTGAAAATTGTAGAACATAGTTTTGCATAGCAGCTGTAAATTAAAAATTACTTCCAAGTTTCTCCAGTCTCTATCTTCATATTTATTTCATGCTTTACAGCAAACTGCCCTATTAAATGTGAACATGGAAAAGTTTCTCTGTAGGTAATCTAATTTATAACCTGAAGGCCTTGTTGGTCTCTAGTGTTATCTGGTTTTCAAGTTAGCAACAATCACAAGCTCTATTGCCAAGAAAGTCAGATGTCTATTCCCTACCCCATACTTTTTTTTTTTTTTGGGGGGGGGAGGGTGGGGCAGACCTAGACATAGACTCAGAATCTGCCTAAATCCATTGAGCATAGACATAAAATATTGACTCGCATGCCTGTGAAATATCATTTTGGAAACATCAACAAATACTTTCTAAACAGAAATTTGAAGTGATAGAACTTGCTACCTTAAAAATGACAGCCAGTAGAATAGAAAAGCATCATTAAAAATAAAATATAGAATGTTTATTTACAATAGTTTGCATTACACAACAAATGATCCTAAATCAGATCTCAAAGTGTTTTACAAACAGTAATGCAATATCCCAAACTTGCTCTTAGCTGCTGGTAAAGAATTTCAAAAAGATTACAGCACACATTCACTACTTCAAAATGTTACTAATAGCAGGGGAGCAAAACACTAAGATTTGGAATTACATGACCACCATTCTAAAACATCCAGATGATAAAAAGCAATTGGCCAAAACTCATGCCTCATTACAGACATATTAGTGATACAACATATTCTGCTGCCAGGTCACTTCTGGTCAGAAACAAAATAATAAAAAGAAAATATACATATAAAATAAAAAAATATAAAATAA
>NW_010122604.1:3700-3915 GCF_000699245.1 Pterocles gutturalis | reverse complement strand
CCCACGGTCCCTGGAGTAGGACAAACACGAAGTGCAGCTCCATCGGAGCCTCCGAATCCGCCCCCACAGCAGGTTCAGGGAGAGGCTGGAGACAATTACCGTGCGGAGCGGTACCGTCAGCCCCTCCGCTCAGGAGAGGGGTTTTATTAAAAAGGCAAAAAAAAAATACATGGAGGAACAAAAAATCCCCAGCCCACACTCTTCTCTCTAGAAAG
>NW_010122604.1:2052-3556 GCF_000699245.1 Pterocles gutturalis | reverse complement strand
AGGCTGTGGGGACAAGGGAGGGGGTCATGCCCCATCCAGGGGACCAAGTGACAGGGGATGTAGGGATAGGGCTAGCTGCTGGGCTGCGGGTCCAGCGTCACCCTGAAATGGCAGCCAGCGGGGGAGGGACACAGACACGGTCCCAACCCATGGCCCTGAGAGTGACGTACCCGTCCAGTGCTAAAAGTAGGACGTGAGCCCGGCAGAGATGGGGGCCCCCAACTGTCACTGGGGATGGGGTCAGCCCTGTCCAGAGAGCCAGTGCCCAGGGAGGGAAGGAGCCCGTGCCGCTGCCCATGGCCCAGGAACAGGACATCTCCTTTCACTCTCCGGTGTTTCTAGCACCGAGATGGGGCTGAGCTCCCTGCCTGGCCCCCCTGTGCTGCCCGTGCTGCCATGCGAGCCCTGGTGCAGGAGGATGCCTGCGTTTGTGGGAAGGCGATGCTGGATATACAGGGAGCCAAGCAGGATTTTTTCCCCAGGCTGGGAAGATCCCACACGGGGCTGGGAAGCACAAGAGCAGCCTGGCATAGGGAGCAGAGCTCAGCTGCTGTAAAATGCCCAGCGGCATGAAACACCCAACCAGCCAGTGCAAACCCCCTGAAGGACCTGACAGGGACTGGGAAGGGGCTATGGAGAGTGTGCTGTACCCCTGGGTGTCCTGCACCTGCACCCAGCACCCCATGTCCCCACCACCCTCCAGGTTCATGGGGTCTCACTTATGCTTCACGGAGCACAAACAGACATTTGGTTTCTGTTAAAAAGTCCAGAGGAGCCAAAAGCCATGAATACAGCTGGCGGTGTGAAACCTTGCACTCTACTGGTGCAGAGCATCCTGTCCCTGGCCACTGCATCCCGCTTCCCATGGATCCCCCTTCCCCACTGGGCAGTTTAGCTTGACTAAAAGGATGAGTGAGCGGCTGTGGGCACTGAGATCAGGAGCAGCTGGGAGTCCCCAGCCTCCAGCCCCATGTTAGGTCTTGCAGCAAAACCCTGTGGCTGGAGTAGAAACCCAGAGCATATGGTCACGGGGGCTTCCCTGTTTGCTGTGCTCACTGCTGCAGGCTTTCCTGGCAAAAGCAGCACCCATCTTTAGGAAAAAAGGAAATCTGGGTGGCAGGGACCCACAGGACCCCCCAGTCCCCGGGCAGGATGGGGAGAGCAGCACCGTGGGGCTGGCGATGGCTCTGTCCCCCCCACCCACAGCAAGCTGGATATGAAGCATTTCTTCCCCCCACTTTCCAATTAATCCCCTCCCCCATCTACAGGGTTGTTAATAGCTGGGCACTTCCAGCAGCCAGGATTAAATGGCAGGACTGGGATGCTGGGAAGTGCCAGGATGCTGCTCCCCCGGCACGTGCCGCGAGCGATGCTCTGCGTGGCGGCGCTGGGTGCGTGGGCTGCCGGCTCTGCTGGGGCTCCCGCCGCCTCCCTCCGCACCCCACCAGCTCGCCTGTTCTCCTAAAGATCACATTCAAACCCAAATTGCCCATCTCCACCCGCC
>NW_010122604.1:1757-1989 GCF_000699245.1 Pterocles gutturalis | reverse complement strand
GCAGGGCAATGGAGAGCGGGGGGAAGGTGTGGCGGGAGGTGGGATCGCTTTTGATAGTTGTTATTTGAGCGATGGGAAAGGTTTGGCAGGAAAGGGAACCTGGTACAAAGGTTGTGCTCAGCAGGGCTGAAGCATGCGTGTGTGTGTGTGTGCACAATGCCGCAGCTCCAGCATCGCGCTGGCGCGTTTTCGGGGCAGCGAGCTGGCAGGGCTGGGGGGGCGGGGCCGAGGG
>NW_010122604.1:0-1736 GCF_000699245.1 Pterocles gutturalis | reverse complement strand
CTGTGCTTGTTTGCCTGCCAGGACACTGCTGCATGTTGGCTCGGGCATGTGCAAGCCACAGCATCGTCAGTCTCCATCCTGCTTGGCTCGGGTGGTCCTTTCTGGCAGGGTCCCCTGGGCTGTCCCTGCTGGTGACACAGCTCTGCAGCTGGGGGGGACCTTGCATCACTCACCTGCACCTGCAGCTGGTGCCTGCAGCCACTTCTGCAAAGTGCTGCAGAGATGGCAAGGTCTAGAGCGTGCAAAGACACACACACGGACAAAAGAGACGTGGCCAAGTGCTGCGTGGCAGCTGCAGCCATCCTGGTGTCCCTTGAGAGCCAACACCCCAGTAAATCACTGCCCCATCTCTCCTGGGGGGCAGGTAGGGCAGAGCCTGGGAGGGAGAGGAGGAATGACACATGATGCCAGGGGCATCCCGGGTGGGCACAGAGGAGTGAATCCTGCCTTCATCCCCAGCCTGTCCCCATCGTCCCCCAAGGACAGGGCTGCAGGGAAGCTTGCTGAGAGCCCTCTGTGTTTTCTCCGAGCCCCTTCCTCAGCCAGCACCCATCCTTGTCCCCATCCCCGTGCCCTTGCCCGCACTGAGCCCTTCACCTCTCCCTCCGGTTTCTTCTCTTCCCAGGGGCGCGTTCTCCATCGTTCGGAGATGCGTGAAGGTGTTGGCAGGACAGGAGTATGCAGCCAAGATCATCAACACCAAGAAGCTGTCTGCTCGAGGTGGGTGCTGGGGTTGTTTTCAGAGAGGCGAGAGGCGAGCAGGGAATTCATCCCCTCTGCACGGCTCCGGGATGATGCCTTTGAGGTGCAGCAAGGCGGCGGGTGTTTGATGTGTGCTGGGGAACCCCCTTACCCCACCCTGTCCCCACTGCGGTGCACACTGAGGTCCCTGATGGATGGGGAGAACATCCCAAGGAGACGTCTTGGTGGCTGCTCACCGCATCCCATCTGATCATGGGGCTGCACCTGCAGCCCAGCTGTATCAGGGGGGCTCCCGGACCCCAGCCTGCCCAGGGAGGTGTAGGACCCCATTTCTCTCCCTGAGATCCCCCCTCATTGCCTTGCACTCCACGTCATGGCAAAATGACAGTTACAGCCATGCAGCAAGTCAGACTGCTGCCAGCCTGGGGTGCGGGTTAGCCCAGTTATTTTGGGAGCATCCCCTCCGCAAGGGGACCCCTGTTGATCTCCCCATTCCCGCGCTCAGGGGCTGCAGGTTTCCTTACTCATGTACCTCCTCCATCAGTGAAACGGGAAGGTCCTTCGGGTGGGGGATTGATTTCATTTCTGTCTGGAGATGGGCCCTCACTCCTTGCTGCGGTCTAATTAATCGCTCCGATGGAGCTCGCTGGCTGCTTTGCTGCTGGAAGAGGCACTGGCGGGTCTGTCCTGGCTGCTCCTTTGGCAAGGTTGAGCTGAGTCGAGCTGGCTCAGAAAAGCTTCAGCCAGCCCTTGCCCTGAGGCAGGGACTTCTCTGCCCCCAGGCATCCGCAGAGGAGGTGTGATGAAGAGGGGCCCGCGGCTGCCACGTCCCCTGCTCTGTCTCCTCCTGGCCGGGTGCATTGGGGTGCTGGGAGCGAGCATCCTGCCGGAAGGGTTTAATTAACTCCCTCCCTCGGTTTCTTTCCCTGATGCCACTGCTCACCTCCAAAGGCAGAAATAAAACACAGAAATGAAACACAGAAAACAGCAACAAACTCCTTTCTGACCTCAAATTAAACCAGTGCTTTGCAATC
>NW_010122603.1:19922-20289 GCF_000699245.1 Pterocles gutturalis | reverse complement strand
TGTCTTGCATATTTTTTATTTTGGCATGCATTCATTATACCAAAAGACGTTTGGACCAACAACAAAGTGTGTACTTACTACCTACCTGTCTTTTCTTCCTGTAATTCAAACTTGTCATTACTAAGAATATGTTTATTTTTCAGATGTTTGCACAACTTATCAATAAAGGTATATTTTTCTTGTATGTCAAAGCAGATATTATTCTGACAGCAAAGAGCCTACTTACTTTATGCTTAAGCAATCTTCTGAAGGTTTGATATTGCTACTAATGCAAGACACCAGATCTCACTTAACTATCCTCTGCAGATGTAACTAAGTACCTCCAAATGTTTTGCTTAATTGCATTCCTTAATGTTCTGAGTGATGG
>NW_010122603.1:0-19891 GCF_000699245.1 Pterocles gutturalis | reverse complement strand
TTCCCTTCAGTTACGAATTGCATTTATAGCTTCCAGTAATCCCATTTATCATTGCAATTTGCTTAGCTTGAGATGTGCTACATTAATTTGTTCTTTTCAAGTCTTTTAAAAGAAATGTCTGGAGATCATTAATTCTATATGGACAATTTATTATTGCTTAAGAGAATTACATATTGTGGTCTGTTGCTCTTTTTTATAAACTTCTTTCAGTATTTCCCTGTGTAAAAATTATCTTACATGATCACCTTTCATAAATCCTCCCTAATGAGTGTCATCGTAATTTTTTTGTGGTTACAAAAGGCTCTGAAGCATTCAACAGCCAATTCCAAACAAACAGCATTAGGATTTAATTTTTTTTTTTTTGTTAAAGTATTATTCCAAAATGAGTTTGCAAAGCTACATATATTATCACAATAAGCATTTTCATAATTTATTAGTATGTAAGGAGGTAATGATGAAGGTGCATCATGCAGAGAAACATGGGGAGACTAATGGTGGAATTGATCATTGTACCATTATTATTCTGGAGAAGAAAAGACAGTTTTTTATCCTTCTTGAAACAAAATGAGAATGCAAATCTCATTCTCCATTATCCTTTGGTTTCAGTATTCTCTTCTGGTTCAAGAGTTTACTGCTGCTAAGGCTTGCTGACATGCTTAATTTCAAACAAGTCAGTAGCCACACTGAGCTCAGTGTCTTTAAGCATGGGAGTAAGTATTAGTAAGATCACAGTGTTATTCACAACATGTTGACTCCAGTCCAAGGGAATTTCAGAAGCCATCTGTTCCCCTCCTGAAGAGATGAGGAGGACTGAGTATCCTGAAAGACCTAGAAAAAAACCTGATTAATCTATTGACATTCATACTGCTGTAATTCAAAAGGAGATCTATTGAATGATGGAATAATGCAAATATTAAAGTTGTAAATAAAGGTGATAATTAGATATGACTAGTATTACTTCTCTAAGGAAGATTAACAAAGGCATGGCTTTCAACTCACATAGAAAATTCAAAATGGAAGGAGTTTCAGCCATTTGTGAAACTGAGAAAACATGGACTCATACTATTCCTTTCTAACGTGCACCTTTAGATGCCCCTGATCATGCTCTGCTATGGTGAATTGACGTATATTTCTTCTATTATTTTCTATTATTCTGCTCCAAAATGAAACATATTTTTCTTTTTCTTTTTTTTTTTTTTAATACAGAAAAAATTACTATGGCTATAAATGTCAGCAGATATAGCTTTGTTCTTGTACTTATTTTTGTTAATATAATAACAAAAACTTTGTTGTTTGCCTTGAAGGAAGGCTCTAAAGGAGAGCTGTTTGAAAAGAGGATTTCATGGACACTATTATCAATCCCTTTGGATAACTATTTGAGACACAATGTTATTACAGTATATAAATTACTTCTAGTTAACCAGTGGTAAAAGTGATTTTTAAATGAGCTACTGGGGGAAAAAAACTTTCTTTGGGAGAAATATTATGATTTGGTCTATTTACTTTAGATTTCACAGTATAGAAGTAAGGTGACAAAAAAAAATTCTTTGTTGTTGAAAGGCATTTTGCAAATGAATTTCTAGCTGGAAAAAAAAAAAAAAAAAAAAGAAAAAAAAAAGAAAACCAAACACTTAAAAATGAAATTTAGTAGAAATTGCAGGTAATCACATCCTATAAAACTGTCTTATTTTTTTGGAAAGAGGAATAATAGTTTATGAAAACAAATGTCAGTTGATGAAAAACATTCAAGTTAAAATTATCCTTCAAGTTTAGAAGCTATCTAGAAGTTTATAATCCTTTTAAAGTCCAAGCAGTACTGAAAATTTCTGAGTACATGTAGATTATGATATAACACTTGAATCATAATGTATACTGCAGAGAGGGACAGAGGCAGTTAGCTCTAGACAAAAGTAAGCTATATACAGCAGCAGATTAGCTGAAGTATCACACAATTCCTTGTAAGCTAATTTACTTGTTTCTCAGGATTTTTTTTTTTTAAGAACAAGCATGCCACTCTTTACAAGTTTGGGGAAAGTGGAGGGGGGTTATGAACTACAAAAAGTTCAATAGTTAAGAACAGGAAAACAAAAAAAAAAAAACAACACTTTTTAAGGTAAATAAAAGAAGCCATACTGCATTGACAAAGATCCATCTACTTACATCTGTCTCTGATATTGTCCTATAGCAAATAGCTAGTGAAGAATATATACAACTGAAATGAACTGAAGATTTCCCCTAGAATACTCTTTAGCAATGTAAAGCTCAAGAGCTGCCTGGAAAAGCAGTGGTTTTGTAAGGATGCAAACTCACTTCAAAATCTTCTCTTAAAATGTGCACTACAACTTCACCAACCTTCATTATAGCAAGCATGATAAAATAGATCAGCACAAAGCTAGTAACATGGTCCTGTCACTATAAAGTAGTGAACTGTTAAACAAGACTCAGAAGGTTTGTATCTTTATTCTGATGCAAAAGCAAAAACATGGTAAAAGGGTGTTATTGTAACTTCAGCTGCTGTTTAAGTCTTACTCCACTTTTCACACAAAGGAAGGAAGAGGTTGAACAGAACAGCCAGATAAGAAATTCTGTCCTTGATGTTATCCTTGATCCTGACACTTTGTCTCATTGTAATTTCTGGAACAAATAAAGGCACAGCACACAGTCATAGGTGTTAATTTGAACTTTGCCAATTTTCACTAATGTTAGTCTGTTGAAGTTTTGCTTGCTGGTTGCTTTTTTGGCCATCAGTTCCTAATAACATGAGAAAGTTTTGGCCACATAACCCAAGACCTAAAAAAAACGTGGAGGAACAAAGACAGAAAAGAATGGAGAAAAAAAGAAGGAGGACTCTGGAGTGGGGGAATAACTTCATGAATGTATGATCCGTGTTCTAAACAGTGATCAAGATTTAACCAAATCCATTGAGGACAGCAAGAGGATCTTCTTCTTTGACCTGACTGAGCTAGTCAAAGATGCCATCCTGAACTGGGACAACAGAGGCCCAAACATCTTCCTCCCCTCTTCCTGCAACCTGGGATCAGCCGAAGCAAAAGGCAAGCAAACAACACTCTGTAAATCTCTCTACCAGCTGTACGATGGTCCTCACCACCTACTCACATCTCCTATTTAAAGCAGGCAAGAGAGCTGAGCATTGAACACTAGGTACGCTGAAGATTTATAAATAATATAATTCAGGATTATAACTGTTTGAATGAGATAGCTGAATATAGGTCTCAGACAAAGTTCTTACCCAGGTTAAATATTTTTCAGTGAAGCTCATTTACAGGACATGATATCCAGTCTGTTATGTTCCAATCTCATTGTTCCTTTGCTTACCAAACACAACAACCACACACTAAAATAACCCTGTGTGGTTTGTTCATCTTCCTGAACTAGTTACTAAGAAAATCAGTAAGTGCTTACCATCTTTAACAATCTTGATCTCATTTTTTTTTTTCCTGGATAAGCAGTGGGACTATATAGCATCTTTTGTGGATCAGAGGGGGACATTCTGAGCTGGTCTTGGTTTTGTAATATGGAAAGTGTTGTCACATTATGACACAATTTAAAGATACAGATTACACAGTTTGGAATATGATGGATTTCCCGGCTTTCACTTTAGCTGATTTGAAAAAAAAAAAAAAAACTAATTTTTTGAGGCACCAGCTATTAAAATAGCAATGTGAATAACAAATTTCACTATGATCTACACATGGCTGTTCAGATAACAGCCCAAATTCTAGGTTACAAAGAAAATAATCTCCACAAAGTTGCCCATATCTCATCAACTTTATAAAGAAGAAACTCCCTGAAATATTTAACTGAAAGACTTCAGAAATAAGCCTGGAATTCAATGATCACCAAGAAAAGAATATGGCAGAGAATATGACTAGGAAAGAAAATTGTTCTTTCTAAAAGAAACAGAGAAAATGATTAAGGAATTAATCAATTATAAGACTACGATGAAATAATTCAACATGAAGTCCCCGCTCTTACTCCCCATCCTTTTCTTATAAAAGCAAAAACGTAGTTAGATTAGGACAGATTTGTTTAGTTCTTACTTTGCTTTTCTTTTGCAGGTTATTACTGTCTGTAATATAATGCCCTTGTAGGCACCTCTTGTCTTTTTCCTGTGAGATACAGATAGAAGCAGCAGGCTAGCCAACAATAGGATATCCAAATTACTACTTTCTATACACAGTATCTAGCAATAATAGAATACTATTATGCTCTTCTTTTTATCTATTTTAAGAATTTATAAGATCAGCATCTCTGCAGAGAGTTTCCAAGCAGGTAGCTTTTTTCCAGAGTAGAATTAAGAGTTACACGACCTCCTGGGGTCCTTTCCAGACCTAAACTTTTATGATTATATCAGCCCTTTGAAGACTTATATATTGTGGCTCACTCAGGGTGGAATATTCTCTCATCACTTGGACAATGCTTAGGTAATGGCTTAGGTTATGGCTACCTTTTTATATTAATATAGCCAGCAATCTTCTTGACCTTTGGATACTTTGCCATTATCCAGTCTGACATGAGAAACAGTTTTACATCCTTGTACCTCAGCAGTATGCTATTACCATTTGAAATTTCGCATAGAAATAACAGAAATTAAAGGAAAGAAAATCATCAACATGTATTCTGCTGTGATTTACAATTTCCATGGCAATATTTATGTTTTTTAATGGCAACACAGGAAACTGAGGTAATATAAATCCTCCTAGTCAAGAAAATTACTAATTACTAGTGATTCTGGTCTACGCATTTTATCCAAGGTAAAGATTAAAGAGTTTAGAGTCATGTTAGTAGCTAGTCTTGTTTCTTTTTTATGCTTAAGGCTGTACCTATGCAACGGCAACTGTCAGTATTTATCAACTACAATCATCAGTAAAAGATTTACACACACATACGCACACACAGACATACAGACTTCACAAACCACCTCTAATAGCTTGTCTGGAAAAGCCTACTTCTTTTCATTGACTGTAGGAAAACAACCTATTTGAGCAACTAAGATCTTGGACTGAAAATAAACACTGTAGATGCTGTCCTAAATGTCCACACAGTGTTAGGAATTACAAACAATACAGCATCTTACTTAAAATGCAGGTATTCTGTGTGGATCTTCTACAGCACAGTTCTTTAACCCGTTTCCCAGCACCATAACAAGTCAATAATTCAAATCCGACTGAAAAGAATTAGAAATGCCCACTGTTCAGTAATGATGATTCTTCATTTAAATATACCTTAATACCACCATTTAGATTATTAAAAGAGTACTTCAATATTACACAAAAATTCTGTCAAATTATGTGCATCATTCCGCTACTACATAACACAGTTCAGTATTTTAACCAGTCTCTTACAACACTGAAATACAAGTTGTGTTTAAACAAACACCTGCATTAGAGCCTCAAAAAGCTAGAAACACTTTGACCTATATTAATGCTTTAAATTCCATTCCAAAAGCTCCATAGGACAGTAACCATTTTCTCCCGTCTATTTAGACACTCAGATAAGACAAGGTTGACTGAAAACATAAGTACTGTGTAAGGATCTTATGTTTTTATCTTCAGTCTTTCTGGTCTTCAGAACAGTAAGCATCAGCTGAGAATGTCTTTATAAGATGCAGAAATATCAAACAACAAGGCACTGTAAATGGACTGGGGACACCTGAAAGTCACCCTCAGCTTGAAATCCCTTTCAGTTTGTTAGTTCAGTTCAAGAAGCCATAATGATTTAAGTAATATTTTATTTCAGTACATTTTTCTTTACATATCTATTAGCACAGACAGTAATAATTTAGACATTTTATAGCAATTTAAGTGTACTGAGCTTCTCCCTTCTTATTTTAGATATAGGAATAATAATACAGATATGCATGCTGTCTAAGATGGAAATGCTATCATTAGCATTTCTCTCAGCTTCCTACCAAGTGACAAGGAACACTGAATACAAATTTCTTCACTGTGCTTTTAAACTTACACCAAGAGAGGAGAGAAAGATAACATACAGATAATACATAAACTATGTATATGTACACAAATGTGGGTTTTTTCCAAGAAGAGTAGAGGATTTGAGAGGTTTTACTTAATGTGTCAGAGACTGACGCACTTTATTTAAGAGATGCATTGTTTGAAGGTAAGTGATACAGCCTAGATGTGTGGAAAATTAATAAGCTAGGATATCAGTAATCTTAGCAGATCAGATGGAAATAATAATTATATTAATGGCTAAGAAATCATCACAAATGCCCTTAAAGTATATAGCTCCTTGAGGGCAATTTTAATTAAAATATTAGAATTCTGGGAATATTTTTAGTTTTAATAATAAATTTAAATCTGTTTCACATTATCATTCTTTCCTCGTTCTGGACCCCCCTCAAACTTTTATATTTCTATAAAACCTCATCTTTCCTAAATACACTCTGTAATAATGATCATCTCCTCACTCATACTAATATTTTTTTGTGTGATACTCCATCCCTTCCTGTAGCAGTCTATTTCTATAATAAGATCTTTGGGAAAAAAAACTGTCTGTGTTTACACACCATCTAACAAAAAGGGGAACTCATTCTTTATTTGCCCCTTTAAGAACTACTGTGATACATAAGATTATTAAACTGACAGATTTTTCAATATGGAATAATAACTAAATGTGGGAGGTTTTAGCAGCCTTCTTGCAAGACTGAAGACATTTTTATCTATTTAATTGCTGATGCAACATAAGTCATAAGTCATTCATCGGCAAAAAAGGAAGTGAGGCTATGCTTACAAACAGGAGAATTGATCATTTTCCGGAAATCTGTAGTTCTGAAAAGAACCTGGAGACTATAGCAGACAAGCCACTGAACACAGACTCATGTGCGGTACTGTGGGAAACAAGGTCAACAATGCACAACCAAGACAGTGCATAAAAGCAAAACCATATGTGGGACCAGCACTCAAATGCTGTGAATAGGTTCCACATTACAAAGAGAATATTGCAAAAGAGCAAAGATAGGCTAAATTGAGTCACTTAAGGTTCTCACTTTATGTGGCAGAAAAAAGCCTCTAATTTTAAAGATGACTAGAAAATTACATTTCACAGTGGAATTTTGGGTACTAAAGTGCTCTTAACTAAGTGTCAGAGAAGCAGCTGGCAGTCTCAAACAGAAGAATTAAAATAAAACAAAAAATTATATGCCCTTTATAAAAAACATATGTGATAACTATTAGAACAAACTACCAAGGGAAGATGAAAGTTAAGATGTGAGATCATGACAGAAAAGTTCTGGCATAATACAAGTTAACTTCCTCTCAGGCACAATATACTGGATTCAATAAATTAATTATGAGTAAATCTCAACTATGTCTTATTTACATGGAGTGTAATACTAGATTTGTGGTATCCAAGTTTTCCAGCCAGGTCAGAAACACAGCCTGGTTAGTGGCAGGAAGGGAAGTTCTGTGACCAGATCCAGGGGAGCCCAAGGGTCAGGGTTACCTGTCTGGCTGAGTGCCAGCCTGACTGCACTGAGCAGGCACAGTCGGGAGAGTACATGCCAAGAAGTATGAGACTTACTGCCCCTGCAAGAGAGGATGCATGCACCTGTGAGCTCCCCCCTCCACAGTTACTGTGGCCACTTGACAACACAGCAGGAACCCCATGCAGCGCGGCAACGGCAGTCAGGAGCAGGCTACTGCCACCCAAGCCTCTGGACTTGAGAGGGTGCTCAGGAGAAGACTGTGAGATGAATTAATTGCTTGGTCAGAGGATGACACTCCTAAACCCTTGAACTACACAACTAAATGGCCTCATATTGTCTTAAAGTCAGCCAGATCCAGACAGAATTTTTCCCTAAAATTTTAACTTCAGGCATACTCTCGTATAAATTAAGCGCTAATGACTGAGAATTTCTGACCGCCCTTGTGTTTATTTACTCACAATGTGATACTTGATGGCCTCTTGAAAGGTAAGTACCTATAAGCAGTAACAAGTACAGATGCCCAGGGATGGCTGTTGTCCAGTTACACAGGTGATAAATGTGGAGTATAGATTCCATAATGTGACAGAAAAATTTCCTGTAAAAAACATGCAGATAAAGCAGTATCACCTCGGTGGTCTTCCAGAAAACTCCCTCTCATCAGCCACTGGGTGTATATAATCATATTCATCACCCTCAGAGCCTGTGCAGTGCTGTTGGAGCCTGAACTTGTAAAACAGAAGTCCTGGGATCGAGGGCTGACAAAGCTAAAAAGACAACAACAACAAAAAAAGCCACTTTCTTCATTTAAGTGTTTTGTTTTGCCATGTTTCCAGGGGTCCACAAATTAACCTGTTATCTTGGAAATTCATGTTAAGAAGAAAAGTGGGGAAAAAAGTGTATAACTGAAAATCCATTCCAAAATAGAATTTAGGAAGAAAAAATAAGCTTTATTTAAAGATCAGTGATTTTCCCACCAGCAAAACACGTAGATGGGATACAACCTTTAATCATGGTACCAAGCTAAATAGATCTAGTACTGGGCAATCGTCTGCTGTATTCAAAAAAAATTATATAGGAGTTTCAAAATTGCAACTGTAATCCAGCCCTGTTCCAGAAGTCTTCTTAAAAATTTCTGCTTCATTAGACCTACATCTTTTTCTGAGACATTACAAGAATGCCTTAAGTCTCAAAAAATGTTTTACTTCACACAAATGTAATAACATTTGAATAATACTTCTTATCTAGTATCACACTTTTTATCACTTTAAGATATTTCAAGATAAAACTTGGATGAGAAATTCAATTACTCACAACATTTCACATCTTGATTTGCAACATCTTGCAACAGGCTTTTTAAAGTGAAATTCTGAAAATGCGTTCTTATATTATGTCACTTGGCTTTATTATTGTCGTAGGCCTGCCAGAGAAATGTAAAACTGTTAGGGATTAATGGAGCAGTATTCAATAAACACGTATGTTGTAAGAGATCACATGATGCATTCACACCTTAAAAGCAGCAATGAATTATTTTATTTTCCATTCATTAAAGATTAAACAGCTGCCAAAATCTGTGTATCATTTTCCAAACTGCAATCTTAGAAATATGCAAAGGGAATGTGGAACAGGAGTAAGAAGGTGGTTTACACAGTTGTTCAACAAGCAGGGGTTCTTTCAGGAACTGTTGCAGTGGTGAACACAGCAAGCTACAACAAAAGTGTCCACAGATAGAATTCCCCATGGTTATTGCTCACAAAGACTTTTGTAGCTATTTGAGAATCACTGAGCTGGATCATTACTGTGATAATGTCTCAAGCTCTGACCTACAACTTTTAATAACATTGGCGAATAAAAGGGGCCATGTGTCTGGGGTGTGGATGTAAGAATTGAAATGGTGGTTCAGATCCAGAAATTTGCCTTGAGAAACATATGGCATTTGACTCTGGATGTGCAAACAAGTGGAATAAAAATGCTGGTAAGTAAAGACCCTACAAGCACGTAGGCAAATAAAATGCAAGAGCCCCAAGTACATTCAGACCAGAAGCAAGACTAACTTTTTAAAATAAGTAATTTTAAAAAAATATTTCTGAGTAATCTCTTAGGTTACCCTCCAAGCAAATTCCTTATACCTTTTAAAGTATTTTCTAAAGGATATAACCAGAAATTACAGGTCAGACAAAGGAATATTTGTGTGAGGGACCACAATACCAAACTGTATGATCCAAATTCTGTCACTGAATGTAATGATTTTGGGAAAAGTATGTATTTTGCTCCAGCAAATAGTAATAGCCAAAATAGTTGTGTCAAAAATACACTAAAAATACAATCAGGCCATAGTTTTCAGCCATGAAATAATTAATTTAAATAGAGTATGCTCATTTGAAATGCTGACATAACAGTAGTACAGTCTAACAGGTGCTGCTATAATTAACAACACATTATGAATGAAAGATGACATAATTTGGAGTGGTATTACCTCCCATTGCAATTTTCACACATCTCAGGGGTCTAAAATAACCATTTTGGTTAAAATCACACAATGTTCTTATTTTAATTTACTTCTAAGTATACTCAGGGGGATGTTCACTTTATCCAGCTCATGCATGGACATTTGACTGCATTACTGAGTTTTACACACATTGCTTCCTTTCTATTAAGCTGTTCCTCAACTTGATGGGGGCAGGGAAATGTGGAAAGAAAGCTGTATTACACTTAAATGTGATATATGATATTTAAATCTTCATTGCATACTAAAAGCTTTTAAAAGATGTACAGTTTAGATATTCTGGTTTGATATTTGCACTTCTTACATTATTCCTCCACTTTTTCTAAGTCTCTTTGTACTAAGGTGAGAGAGAAGCAGCGCATATGTCTATAGGCATGTGCATAGACTATCAGGAAGTCAGTTAAAATCTGTCACAATTTTAGTATACCTGACCAGCATGTAGGAGGAGAAGAAAAAGGCAATGTAAGGCAGAAAACCAGTTTTCTCTTACTGCTTCACAGGGATTTGATGAAATTGACTTTTCTCAAGAACAGGGCAAATACACCAAATAGTAGTGTCAGAATATAAATGCTCAAGGGACTCAAAGGAACAAAACATACTCGGGCTCAAAAGAAAAAGTATTATTTGTCATTATTTAACCACATGACTGGCTGTGTACAGAAAAAAAAAAAAAAAAAGATGTTTTCAAAAGGGACTGAAAGACTTGGAGGAAAAAAATGTGAAGTAAGTAGAACTGCAAGAGCTTGGGAAGACTGCATGGCCTACAGAGTAGCCAAGAATGACATGCTTTCTCAGCAGTAATACATATATAAGCATTCTGCTCTTGTATTTCTGCTGTTCCCCCCTTCCTCCCCCTCCTCCCCTCCCAGCCCAAAAAAGGTGATTGAATTTCAAACCTTTGTAAAGTCTACATTTGAATTCATATACCAAACTCGTAACCTATAAACGATGTCATAAATTTTGGCATCTACCAAACCCAGACTGTCTGTCAAATACTGAGACAATTGGAACCAATATTAGTCTCAGGAGATAAGTGTTTGCATCACGTTTCTAGTACTGGGAAGGATGCTACACAATGGACCCACAGATTAAGAGGATGCCTACAGATACAAAGCCAGAGAAAATACTTGAAAATCCACAGATAACTTGGGCATTCATGCAGCAGCTTAAAATAAAAAAACACAGAAGCTTGTGAAGGGTCCTGCAGGGGAAAACTTTGCCAGCATTAAAGAAAAACAATCTAGTTATCTTTAATTATGTATAGTGAAATGTGAAATTTGTATAAAATGTATCTTGCTACTAAGCTCCAAATAACTATGAGAGATAATTAAGCTCCAAATGTTGTGTTAAGATCAAGTTTCTGTGTTAAGACTAAATCTATCCTTGTGTGTATTAAAGGAACCTTCTCTGTCTACAATCAGCTCTAAAAAGATAATAATACCATTTCTTCCTACTACCATTTTAATATCAATTTATTATTCTATGTAGAAGCTCTTGGTTTGCGTAAAGATGTCCATGACAGATGCTGCAATGTATTCTGTTCTTCTTATTTTCGCCTACTGCTTTTAAAACTGTGATTCACATATCCTGATATTCTATCTCTTTAAAATCATTATAAGCAGTAAAATCTGAGATATATTCTGGAGTGTAAGACAAGTTTCACTTATTTTCCAAACCTTTCAAAATTAGACCTTACAAAATGGGAAAAGGGAATTACAAACAACATGCAAACAGGTCCAGTGGTGGTAGTATTAACAGCTAAACATTGAGGAATCAAATCCTTGCACTGATTTTAATTCAAAGTCTTTTTACTTCATTTGATTCACTCTAGTATAACTAAGACAGAGTCTGTCCCTAAGAAAAGCTTAACAGGTTTGATAGTCATAACCTTTAATCAGCACCCTCTTTATTCTCATTTAGTAAACATGCTTTGTCATTCCTTTCTTGCTTTCATTGGTTATTTGAATTTAATAGTGAGTTGCCCAGCAACTGTCAAGAATATCTTTCTTCTAGATGCTTTTAGAGTGCTAGTTTATGGTAAAGTTTATGACCAATAACTAATTATACTGACTAACAAGCGAGTTATTCTGCTGATATAATGATTACAGACTGCAACTGCTATTACAGGTAGTGAAATAACACTGGCTTTAACCATTACATGACAGCTTTCAGTATATTTCACTAGATACACTGTTCTTCTGCCTTCCACTAGCTCACTCAATCAAAATCCCATGCACTTAGGCTCTTACAGTTGTTTTGTTTTAAAAATAGCAAAAGCCCCTTGTGTCAAAGGATGGTCATGGCAACATGCATATGATAACGATGTCCAAATTCCATGTGCAATGACCAGTTTGATCTTGAGGCTGGTAACACTCTTCCTCTGCAGTGTCAGACGAGACAGAAGCAGGCACCCAACAGGAGGGACAGAGGAAGGGAAACAGTGAGGAAGGAGGGAGGAAGAGAGAGAGACAGGAAGGGAGGGGCAGGCCACAGACTCAGCTCTCTGTTGGTATTGTTGCCTCCTAGCCAAGAATAACAGTAAGAGGGTGAGCTTTCTTCTCTGCATATTTTTGATCTAAAAGCAAGTACACGACTCTAAATCAAAGGCAGATGAGCCTATCTAGCTTTGAACTGAAACAGCAGAGGAGCAGTATGTGTCCACAGGCAGCATTAGTGTTAGCTGGTACAGGACTATAAGTAGCACCACCCCTCTGCTCAGACTGGAGATGGCTTTTGCAACCTCTTTTTTCTGTGTTGCTGAAAGCCCTGTGAGACTCAGGGACATAATAGAGAAGTCACAGTGATGTGGCCCTCTAAGCAGGCAACTCTTCACATTTGATTGGTGAGGAAACTGCTGTGTCCCACTGGCTCTGATGTATAATGTGAAACAAAGGCAGTAAAATAAAAAACCCAGAAAACTAAAATACATAATTTCAATAAACAACAGTTTATTGGGTTTATGATATCTTTCTCTGATACTTATTTCTCCACAATCAAAAAACAACATGTGAATTTTTTTTATGTCAATAGCATGCATACTCAATATGTTACTAGAACTATTAAGCTGAATTATATAATTGGAAAATGTAGACATGCTCCGTGGCAAGCTGTCCTTCTTCAGGCAGCCTCCTACAGCCAAAGCTTCTTAGTTCTTGTCAGTTGGCTTTGGAAAGATATTTCCTCATAGCCTTTCCCTTTCTTTTAACTATAACCAAGCTACTAATTACTTAACCATGACCAAACTACCAACACTACATTATTACTGCACTAATAGGTTAACACTCTCCAGTTCAGGTCTGATTTTGATGTATTCAAACAGAATTCAATTCAGTTAGTAGCTGAAGATTCTTAAATAATTTTAAAAGGAAACAGAAGTTTTCAGCACATTTTAAACACTTTCTTAGCCTACTTGGAAAAGAAAGCCGAGTAGGAAAGTGAGAGCAAAACTGAATATACGCATCTCATCAAAACTCTTAACACAAGACCAAAGTTTAGGTGACTAAATGCTAATTAGACAATTAAAATTATTTTAAATATAAACAACAGATTGCATTACTGGGAGCAGCTAGGAAGATTTTGGTTCATCAGCAGTTCCAGAGCTACAACTGGAAAACAAAAAACCCAGAAGCAATAATTGCTGAGATAGAAACCATCCTTCTGCAAAGAACTTGAGAAATAGGACAAAGAAGGGTAGGAAACACTGTGTTCTGTGTTTTTTCTCCCAATCTCAGTGCTTTTAAACCCTGGAGTTAGCAGCTGCCTCCCAGTGATCCTCTTGCACCTCATGAGAGTACCAGGAAGGTGGCCTTGTTCCCCACAGCTTAAAATGGGGGGTGGGAATGGAGAGAGGGGTGCATGGAAGGACAGGAAAAGGCCTGGTGAAGAGAGAAAAGTTGATGTTTACCATATTCCTTTCTACAGAGTTTTAGCGACAAAAAAGAGACAGATTTGAGAAAACTACAGAGGTTTTTGGAACATCAACAGCTGGAGGTTTATTCAATGTTGTATCAGAAAGCTTAATTTCAACTCTAAATCCTCTTCAGTACCCTTTTCAGTTTTCATCCATCTCATTTTGGCTTCTAAGGTACTTACTGAGGATGCAAACAAATGGTGCGTGCATGCATGTCGAATGAGCCTAGTGAGTTTTCTTCAGCAAAGAAAAGATCTTAGAGGCAGGAATAAGGAGGAATGAGGCAGAAGAATGAAGAATAACTAATTAAAAAGGGGGTAAGATGGGCAGGGTGGATTATGAAGAGATGACAGATACCTGCAGACCTCTTAATTTTATCGTGATGTGTATCTGCAGCAAACATCAGCAGTACCATAAAAGCCTTTATCTAAATTTGTACTAATTCCAGTAAAGTAAACCTGATGCCAGGCCTGGCATATCTATTACTTCTTTTCCGACTCTCCATTGTTCTGCCAGTTTCATAAGATAATTCTTTGTTTCTGACTTTGCTACTTTATATAGATTGTGATATCATTGGGTTTTTATACCTATATTGTCCTAAAAATCATTCTGAATATCCATCAATTAATTCTCTCTTCAATTCTGTAGAGTTTACAATCATTTGCTTAGACTTCAAACGTATTACTTCATGAACTGTCTCTACCTAATCAGACACAGAAAATAACTGTCAGACATAACTAATGAATGAAAGTACTCATCTAAGTTTTGCTGATATTACCACTTATTGGAAACATGAAGTAAGGGAGAAGAAAAAAAAAATCCATTCTTAATTTTAGTAATCTTTCTTCTTTTCTGTTGTCGGGGATAGTATCACATAAGCTTTACAGATGCTGGTCTTGATTACTTGCAACTCATACTATACTAAATGGATCCCTCTCAAATTTTATTGTCAGTTTTCTGTCTGTATTTATAGATGTCAATCAACTGCACAGATAAAGGTCAAGATGAAGAGAAAACTGGTCTTTATTGCATCTTTCCTGTTCATCGACTATTCATTATCATAATACTAGAATTAACATATTGATTATATTTTTGTTTATAGGTACCACCTAGGATACATAAAATATGTTGAGATGTTCTATGGCATACAGAATAAAGTTCAGAACAAGTGTTAGGAGGAGTGGCTGAGAGAACTGAGGCTGTTTGGAGAAAAGAAAGCTGAGGCGAGACCTTATCGCTCTCTGCAACTACCTGGAAGGAGGTTGTAGTGAGATGTCTGTTGTGTTCACATGCACATATCTGTGCCTGAAGTACAAACAGTTCTTTGAACTTCAGGGAACACAAATCTAACAAGAACAACGAGCAGGACTATTTTCAGCAGAAGTTAACAGACACACAGACTGCAAAGCTTCCTGCTGTGCCCCAAAGGTCAGATCACTTAACCTTTGCAGTGCTCCGGGCTTTTACCTTTAGGAAAGCCCAAGAGAAGGTAGCTGTACCTAGAAACCCCACTGTGTCCAGAGGGAAATTACTCATGCCACATGCTGTAGGCCTTCAAACATACAGCGTGACCTTCTGAACAGAATTGCAAAGCAATAGTGGAGAATTCAACAAAGAAACTACCAAACTTCCTAAATAACTTGTACCTTTGAATGGGTAGGGGTAGAGCAACATTAGGCTGAAGAAATTGTACAATATAGCCTATGCACTTGACAACATGGTCCATGTGTATTCAGCATCATGCCTGTCTGTTTTTGGTGACAGAAATTATTTTTTTTCTTTTAGCCCAGAAGAACCAAAACAGCTAGAATTGAAATGGACCTTTATTCCTTCCTTCAATTAAATATAAAAGTCGATTAAGTTCAAAGTAATAGATTCGAGATTCCCCCATGGAAATTGTTTTCAGGCAGGGACATAGTGTTGAGTGAATTCGCAGCACAGGAGAGATCAATAACTGAATGATGTGATGATCTGCAATGTCACATGAAAAAAAGAAGATGAAACTAAAGTCTGTGGGTACTTGGAGGAATAGAAAGATAAGTCTGCAGAAAGCTGTATGTAAACAGGCCCTCACATTAAGCCACATGAGTTTTGGTGAAGCTAAAAGCATTCCCCTGTGTTGACCATTGTCACACTGAGAAACTATGTATGCCCAGATACACCAGCAAAGGAAGATTGAAGAATAACTCAAGAAATGTGAAAGCTGTCATTAAAGCCTCTGCTACACGCTGAGAAAAACAGAATAAAAGCTTAGGTAATCATATTGGTCATAGGTCTGTCATGCATTTTTCCTTTAACTTTTTACTTTGTTGGCTAATTTAAGATAACTTTGATATCAGGACAGAGCTTTAAAAGTCCTTGCTAGTGTCAGAAAAAAAAAAAAAAAAAAAAAAAAAAAAAAAAAAGAAAGAAAAGAAAGAAAAACAAGAAAAACATATGATACCTTAAAGGAAAGAACAGGTTGCAGCCTGGGCCCAACAACTTTATTTGACAGTAGAGAATTTTCACACAAGATAGAAACACTAAACCTGACTTCATAAGTTCTTCCACTCACAAAATATTTACGTGTTAAATTAATATGAAAAAATATATTTTCCATTTAATATGTAAAACCAAACAGACACCCACACCACCATCTCTTAAAAAGTAGAAATTAAATCTTCCTTGGAATTGTGGTTTTTTTACAGCTATAGCTATTGTGCTATTTTGCATATTGTATGAATGACTAGTGTTCCATATAACCTAAAAACAATGTATGCAATATGTATCTAACTAGAGAAATAGTACAGACATGCTTGCAGATGGTAAACAACTTCGGATTTATAGGCGTGGTGTTGCATTCTGACTCATCTACTTCATGTCTTTCCTTCCCACATTAATTATAAACTTGTTTTAAAATGACAAAAACATTACATGGGATGACAATAAACTTCACAGACAATGTTTAGTTGCATCATAAAACCAAACACTAAAAAGCTGAAGAATTTTCATAATAACTCTTAGAATTATTGTTCTGATTCTTAGTTTAATTAACATAATTAAATCTAGTTGCTGCTTTTAAAAATACTGTACTTCAGCTAAAAAAAGATCTTAATACGAAGTTTAGAAATCCTGCAGATAGTAGTACATCTGTATTAAAACCAAATGACAGCAAAAATGCATCATATTTCAGAAGTATCATTGTCTTATGTTCCTGGACAAATTCCAGTTTCACATCTATGCTCCTTTTTATGTCTTTCAATACACAAAAAAACCTTAAAGGCTTTTAAAGTCACTCAGATTTATAGGTGATGTACATGTCTCATTCTGTCTCTGTGCAGGCACAAATTGCATCTGCAATGGTGGTTTTTTCCTCTCTTTTTACTTTAAAACAGATCTTTGATAGATGAAAATAATCTGTACAGCAAAAATTCCACATGCATATACATGCACTTGGCTTTATAACAGACTTCGTACTTTTTTTTTTTCCTTACTGGTAAGAACAATTTAGTGAGGTGTCCTCCCTGCTCCATAACTTTGTCTTCTCTGAGTCTTGTGGCATGGCGCACTTACTTTGTACCACCACTGCAGCACCTCTTCTTGTGTTGCGTTGGCATTTCCACTTTGCAAGTTCAGGAAGCCCATGACAAGCTGTTGCACCACACCAGCGTACGGAAACACGAGCCTCCCCCCAAGGAAGCCTCTAGCTGTGGGTAGCACCCCCTCGTATAATTCACCATACACTCATGTTCCCATTGTGTGGACTACATTGAGGAAGAGGAGGGGTCTGTAATTTACATCTGTCTATATAGTATACTCTGATAAAATGAGGTAGTATTAAAAAATGCAGTGGGGAGGGGAAGAAATACTTGAAAACCCTTGAAATCAGGAGATGTTCCCTAATGATCACATATTGAGAAGTGATGAATGTTCATGTTTTTTGCTCAATTTAAATGCAAGTTGCTCATATGCTGCACAAAACTGGGTTCTCAGTGCTCCATTAGGTCACTATTATGGAGTACTGTCCTTGATGAATTAATCAGAGCACTATAAAACTACTCCGGTACTCCCTGATTATTAAATAAGGCGTGTACACTACTCAAAAGAATTGACAGATGAATGGACCAAAGTCAGTAAAAATGTTTTAGTCAAACTGCTGCTTGTGTCACCACAATCAACAAGCAAATAACCTGACTCTACAAACAGCATGAAGAACTTATCTTGAAAACATATACTTAAAACTAATCATGTGAAAAAAACTCAATATCCCCACACAGGGATTATGTCATAAATAATTTCAAGATTAGAAAGCTTTCACAGTTAATGATACAAAGATCATAGATTTTACAGTTTTGGCAACTTCAGATTTACGTATGGGCTGTGTTTTTCTCTTCATTTTTATGTATGCTTCAAATGCGGAGTATCATCTACATTTAAATAGTAGATTAAAGGAAATAAAAATATCAGTTCAGTCATAATACAATAAATAATTTTATATGTGTATTACAATGCAGAGGTCATGCCTTTGATCACACACAAACCAGCAATACTTTCTAATGCAGTGAAAAATATCTAACGCATGTTAAATATCACCATATTGCAAAAGATGGATTCAAATGGAGACATGGACAGTGGGATCAAGTGCATCCTCACCAAGTTTACCAAAGACACCAAGCTGTGTGGTGCAGTGGACACACTGGAGGGAAGGGATGCCACTCAGGGGGACCTTGACAAGTTTGAGAGGTGGGCCCATGCAAACCTCATGAAGTTCAACAAGGCCAAGTGCGAGGTCCTGCACATGGGTCAAGGCAACCTCAAGACCCAGTACAGGCTGGCCACGTAATGGATTGAGAACAGCCCTGAGGAGAAGGACGTGGGGGTGCTGACAGATGAGAAGCTGAACATGAGCCAGCAGTGTGCACTTGCAACCCAGAAAGCCAACTGTGTCCTGGGCTATATCAAGAGAATTGTGACCAGCAGGTCGAGGGAGGTGATTCTGCCCCTCTACTCTGCTCTTGTGGGATCTTACCTGGAGGACTGCATCCAGCTCTGGTGCCCCCAGCATTAAGAAGGACATGGACCTGTTGGACCGAGTCCAGAGAAGGGCCACGAAGATGGTCAGAGGGCTGGAGCACCTCCCATATGAGGACAGGCTGAGAGAGTTGGGGATTTTTTAGCCTAGCAAAGAGAAGTCTCTGGGGACACCTTATAGCAGCCTTCCAGAACTTCAATGGGGCCTACAGGAAGGAAGGGGAGACCCTATTTATTAGGGAGTGTAGTGATAGGATGAGGGGTAACAGTTTTAAGCTGAAAGAGGGCGGATTAAGATTAGACACCAGGAAAAAATTTTTACTGTGAGGGTGGTGAGACACTGGCAGGGGGGTTGGAACTAGATGATCTTTAAGGTCCCTTCCAACCCTAACCATTCTATAATTTTGTTCTATGATCCTATGATAAACCTAATCATTTTTGTCTTCTATTATCATAATGAGGGATGCAAAGTCTTTAATTCATTTGCTTAAACTGTCTGAATTTAAGGCATTTAATTTCTCCTATCAAGTCTTAAATGCTTGTATATCCATCAGAACAGCCGTCTTTCTTTTGCAGGAAAATATAAACATCCTAAAATGAATTATATCACATCAGGAAGGGCACTTCTGCTAAATCACTTTCTTTGGGATTCTTTTGATTTTGCAATTCCTTTTCTCACTCAACCCCAAATAACACCCAATTCCCAATTCACTAGCGTAGTCATGCAGCCAGAAGACTACTGAATGAAAAGTTTGTGATTCACATGATTGCTTTCTTCTCACATATGTAGTTTTCACATAGAATAGCCTGAGGATTTACCAGCAGCTATGTCAGAGTATCCGTGATTACTCAAGTGCATGCCTCTGTACCATGGATACTGTGCAACTGCTCTGTACAATAATTAACCCAACTGGTCTGTACAATGTAGAAGTAATCAGTGCATAGTTAAGCAAAGTGCATGTATTCAATACACATTTAATCATAGAATCATAGAATCATA
>NW_010122602.1:0-36783 GCF_000699245.1 Pterocles gutturalis | reverse complement strand
TGCTAGGCTTCTAATTTCTAACAAAGACAGCCTGGCATTAAGAACACCAACTGTATGAAGACTGGCAACCTGGCAACTTTTTTAAAAACTGGGAATGTTAGATGAGCTTTATGCTAAGTTTAGGAAGTCACTTGCCATGGCTCTACAGGCACAGTAACTGCTTGGGCTTCCAGTGGAGTTTCTGTGCTGTGAAAGAGCTCCAGCTGAGCCTGACCAGATCAGATCAGCCCACAGCTCACAATGGAGCTACTGTATCATGTCTTGAAGAATGTTCCCATTCACCAGTTGGAGGTTTTCATTAAAGCCACTAATTCTCCTACCACTTTAAATGGAAAAACAGATAGTATAGGGTTTTGGTGAATTGAGGAGATTGGGTGTTAAGTGGTATGGTGGTCTGAAAACCCACTATTTATTTTATTGTCGTACTGGCATAAATTCTATGCTGTAGTAGTATAGCCTGAAAAAGAGGTGGCTTATTCACTCCTTGTTCAGAGTGGTCCCACCGCAGTTAGTCGGATGTTCTTTCAGAAGAAGCAGTCAGCAGGCTGCAGCAGCACTTAATAAAATCCTACATGCATGGACATCATAAGGGCACACACAAACATTGTGAGTGCAAAGGATTGCTCTTGACTTCTAGATAGCCATTTTGAAAGCAAGGATGAAACTGAGAATGAAATTACTTCTTTCCATAGAATGAGGAAAAAATTGAGTAGTAGTAACAAGGGGATGAAATCAAAGTACAAATTGCAGGGCTGCACCGTGACCTTTTTTGCTGTTCTTCCTTCTGCACTGACATACCAAAAAGCTATCGGGAGGCCTTGATAGGAGGCACACTGTGTGAAGAGCTTTCTGGTGTATGAATGTTGCATCTGCGACCACCCTTAATGACATGCAGCCTCTCATCAGATTTGATAGTGCAGAGGCCTTTCATAAAGACCACTTCAGCTTAATTTATAAGGAACCGTGTTCTGGTTTTAACATCTCTAAATTTTAATCTGTACATTGCAAATCAGCCTGGGTTTATTGCCTGGAATCAGAGAGGTGATTTTAAACTCTTTTGGGCAATCAATAGCTCAACACAATGGACTATCACATGCCCTGCTACACAACGGCAGGAGAGGTGCAGCTAGACTGTGGGTACACACGTGAAACCGAGAGAGACGACAATAACCCTCTACATGACGACTCTCTCAACAACCACCACCACGCACTCTGAGTTTGCCATCCAGTCTGGTGTCACGTGAAAAACTTTTTGTGCATGTTTCCTCCAGTTTGGAGAACAGAAGGGTCCCTAAATGAGGAAAGAGAGTTCTAAAAAAAACCCCAAAAGCGATCTGAAATGAGAGACCTCAGAACTGTGAAGGAGCCTGTGGGTAAGCTGCCTTATTAACATGTCAGAGGCTTCAGTACCAACCCACTATACAGTTCTATTATCTCTTGGAGAGCAGAAGATATATGTGTATGTATCACCCACCCACACAAACAAATACATAATGTAATGTAAGTATTAAATAAGCCATGGATATATAAAGTAAAACACAAATATATATTATAGAATGACAAGCTTATTATTAAAACACATTCTGAATAATCTTCATCTGTAAGAAAACAAGACTGGAAGAGGCCACTCAAGTCATATCAGTCACCCAGATTTAACTTCCAAGATAAAGTACCTTTTCCTCTCAAGCATAAATCCTTTTCACAATATTCTGAAACACAGGGTGACTTGGAGATACTTTCTGAGAGGTATGGCCACATAAAAATCACATAGCTTTCAGACCCTTTTCAGCTTTTTTGAAAGCCTCATGTATTTGATAAAAGACTTATATTTCTTGATCTCATCTCAATTTTTAATTAAAAATTATAAAGAAGTCACATTACGTAGACCAAAGTCCTACAACTACAACAGTCCATGAAGTTTTACCTCTGAATGCGTTGGTAATAAAAGGTGCTTAGACTCCTGTACGGTACTGACTGCAACGTGGCATGTAATGAATGAATAATCTTCTATTCTCCACCGCATCTAAGGATTTCAAAGCATCATACAAATACTGAATTAAGCTTCCCAACAAGGTAAGTAAATATTATAGCCATGTACAGAACAACCACAGAAATCTATGTGCAGTGTCCAAAAGCACCTATATTCCAACAGCTGTAATCAGAGATCCAGTGGCTCTGAGACCAAAATTGAGTTTTTAAAGCCAGACGGTCAAATCAGCAAAAGCTATGCCTCTTGCCCTACAGGGCACGCTGCCCCGCTGCCCCATCAGAGCAGCTGAACGGCAAGAGCTCCATTAGTACTTTGATGGAGACGGCAGAGTATAAGACAGTAGGAGAGAGTATGAAAGATTTAATAATCAGAAACACACTTGAAGAGGAAAAGGCAGAAGAACCTAAGGGAAAAGCACTTTAAAAGGAATCAAAGGAACATGATGACCACAGCTAACAAGCTAATGTCTTCTGCTGCCCATAAAGAAAATATGATAGAGCCATAGGTGAACTAGATGAAACCAGTAGTAGAAATGTTCATAATTTACAGAGTATACACATTTTTGTTGTGCATCGTTCAAAAGTGATACCGTGCTATCTTGTAGAAATTTCTGCATTTTGTAGAAATCACTTGAGTGCAGAGAGGTATGTAACAGCACCACTTGTCACTTTTGAACAGTGAAAGATCTTCAGTACCCCAGTTAAAAACCTTGAAATGTGTTGAAGTCTATCTGGTTGCACTCTGTGCAAAAGAAAGGCTAAGAGCAGGCTATTTTATTTCCACTTTAAAAAGACCTTGAATCTCTCTGGTAAATGTTGAGAACCGAAAAGAATGCAATCTTTTTAAGAACCAAAAGGAATTCAATCTAATTATAATTGCTGCTGTGATAAAAGCACTGAGTCCTACTGTGTTTCCAACCTCATGATGAAGCGAGGTCTCATTGTTCTACCCACAGACATGCCTGCACACGTGGGAGAATTTTAGATGCAAATGAAAGACTGAAGGACTGTTCTCTACTCACCCGTTTTACAGCAGCTAGTGATTCAGCTGCTTGCCACTTCTACCTCTAGCGAAGGCCATTGTATAGAAGAGTTGTAGGATATGTCAGTATCATTCTGAAAAGCTGTAAATACAGCATAACCCGTTTTCTAGGTGCTGTCCATCCACATGGCTGCTTCGCCATCAGCTTGTGGGCTGCCTGCTTAGAGGTTGTCCGGCAAAGTATTAACCCACTGGGCACGTGCAGGCACAGAGGATCCATCAGCTCCAGGACATGTCTCAGTCACACTTCTTGCAAACCAGCTATCTGCAAAACTGGCAGATCTGATGATGCAGGTGGCTTCAGAAGCACCTATAGCATTTACAGACACACTCATGGGTGATTTTGACAACTTAGACTGAAAAATCTGTTCTTCCCAGAAAAATGTGCATCTTTTGCGCTTTAGTCTTCTGTTCAGCTCAGCTGACCTTGGTTTTATTTCAAACCTTGATTATTCTAACATTCACTCTGCTGCTCAGACAGCAGTCTATGGGATTATACATAAATGACTGGAAGAAAAAAAAAAGGATAGCATCTTTCTCCCTCACAAATCAAGGAAGGATTCATCTGAATATAGACATCTAACTTTGAACTTGTCACTTTAGCCTTCCTTTACAGTTGACAGACAGCTAGTCGGGATTGTCAGTGTCATCTGGGATAAGATTCATGTTACTCTAAACTAGAAGTTTGCACATGACCAGACAAGTCAAGCACCGCTAAAGTGCCTATTTCCTCTCCTTTAACTACAAGAAGATCCTTGAGTAGCTGGCACAGCTGTAGACAGTGAAACACAGGTGAGCTGAAGCCTGCCTTAGAACAGAGATTCTGCTGTCCCTCCACAGCCTGCTTCACCTGCCTGTCTACTCACGTACTCTGTGCTGGCTCACTCTTATTGAAGACGTAAGAATAACCACATTGAGAAATGAGGAATCACACTGGGAATTGTTTCAAGGGCCTTTTCTGTGTAAGCATGGTCCAGATCTGAAATGTCCTAGTTATCATCAAGCATAAAGTTTTGTAGTTACACAGAAATGACAACAACAACAATAAAAATAATAATAATAAGAAGAAGGAAGAAAAACCCCAAACTACACAGCAAAGAAAACTTCACAAAAGAACAGAGAGGAAGAAAGAATATGATCATCAGACAAATCAAAGAAAATACTGCATTTAGCACTAAAAATAGTAGGCACTCTACAGTTTCGCAGTTCATACAAGAAACTAAAGGAAGGAGGCAGTTGTGGCTTTTTTCCTTGTTTCTTATGTTCAGCTGTTTCTCCTATCATAGAAGGTTTGGAATTTCTTACTGACTCTAATCATGATGATAGCAATTTAAGAACCATCGAAGTACAGTGATTCCCTCTAAATTAATGCAAATATTCAGTGGACAAAAGCATTCATATAGTCATGTTGATATTGCTAGGTCTCATCCATACTATCAGATTTTTCATCGGAATAACAACTTACAAAAAAAAGGCTTTTTTTTTCTTTTAAAGGAAAACATCTTTTCAAGGGGATTCTGTGTGACCACACTGAATTTCTGTGCAGTTTGTGAGAAAAGTTTAATTTTAATCTCTATTTCACTTCCAAAATTGAAACAAAAGAAAAATTCATTTGTCCTTGCCTCTTCTTTTAGAAACCCAAATACTATACCAAATGTGCTATACCAATCTATGTGCCAGGCTACTCATCTCTCTCTCCTCAAGGGTCTTCCAACATTTCCATTTATTTTATCATCTACTCTCAAAATAAAACATAAAAGAACTAGAGATACTGGATCTTTGGCTCTGAGTGATTACTGAACAAGAAATACAGCATTTTTATTTCCTAACAAGACCCTAAAGTCAACCCATCCCTGCTGTACTGACAGTTATAGATCAGAACAATTTGCTTTTTTTCTCCTCCATGGATGCACAGTAATCCCTTCCTTCGCTTTCTGGTGACAGGATACATACACTCAATCCCTCTTTCCTCTCCAGCCTGTGCAACAGAATAATAATCAAAATCTTACATATGTATGCAAGTACCGCTCATGGTATTTCCAAACTAGTTTGAGAGCTGATTCATATTGTCTGTTATACCAAAATGAAAACATAGCTCCTCACTTATCCTGAGTCAGTACTTGCTGTATAGAGAGAACATTTGGATCAGTTTGCCTCTCATAGTCTCACGCTGCCTTTCTTTTGTTGTCAATGACCAAATCTCTCACTGGCTTCATGGTGAGCTGGACTGAGTCTATGATCCTGTAGAGTTTATATTGCCTTGCTGATATCTAATGGACACAGCCTATGATAGCACTGGGGAAAACACTCAATGATAACTGATTGTCTCATTTCCAGCTTAGCTGGAAAACACACGTCTTACTCGGTCAGTTATATCTTAACATAAAGCTCGATTACTGAATAAGATACGTGTTTCGTGGATCTGTCTCTTACCTGCACTGAGAAAAACTTACACACTCCCAGATCCATCATAACTTTAGTTATCCAGAAAGTAGCAAGGTTGATAGACAGTGAAAAAAATCCTACAAAACCATATGTCCGAGAAGCATTTCTTGATTGGAACAAAAGACCAGAAGAGGTTTCCTGATCTATCAATTTCAACCCCTTGTGATTTCAAGAATTCCACCTTAAAATTTGCCAAGTCTTTTTTCAGATTTTTTTTTTTCCTTTTGGAAAATGGAATCAGAACATTTTAATGGTCAAGAGTCTTCTTTTAATTTCCAGGCAAAATATATTTATGGTTGTTTTATATCCATTTGCTCATGTGCCAACATGGCCCGTTATCTTGAAACTATTTTTGAGTCCCAGTCAGATTAAAGCCATGACAAATTGTTGAACATTAAAATCCATGGTTCAAACACACACTCCCCCCGCTCCCCCCCCACCCCCCCCCCCTCCCCCCCAAAAAAAAAAAAAAAAAAAAAAAAAAAGAAAAAAAGAAGAAAAAAGAACAGGGCTTAAATCAATCCATTTATACAGCCATAGGCCCCCTTTCAAAGACATCAGGGGAAAAAAATGTGAGTTGGGTTTCTTTTGCTGTGTTTTTATAACCCTAGAAATGCCAAACAGTAAGTATGGGTTATAATTCAAGAAACACAGCAGGATGGACCCTTGTAGAAAGGTAGAACTACAGTTGTACGGAAAACTCTTCTTATCCTTTTGGAAATTAAAACAAGCTGTTTTAACTAGTCACACATCTTAATCATCTTCATCAGAAACTCCCACTTTCTAGATAATTTGGTTTTGTGTAAAATATTGTGCTTAGAGGATGATGCTTCAGCTGCATATTTCACATGAGAACTATGCAAGCTTCCAGGTTAGCAAAGTTCTTACATACATGTTTTCTCCAACATTTCACTCCGCTTTGCCAGGGTACCCAACATACATTTCTGTGACGATTACTCATTTCAAAGGGAGCCTTGTATCAGTTAAGGCATAATGAAAACAGTATGATCAGACTTTTAACTTATTTGGAAGCCAAAGGTTTGTATTTTTCAAGTGTGAGAGCAAAAAACTGTTCACACAGGATTTAGCTTTCCTGCTCCAGGGGGATTTCTCAGCTCATGTAGATGACATAATGTTTGGAGCAAGGGAGAAACTACTCCTCTGACTCAACTGGTTACTGGTGACGTTCATTTTATACACATGTCAGCTAAGGCCTATGGACAACAGAAATTCAATCTATACCTGAAAAAAATGGATATGAATGTAAAAGTGTATGGAAACTCTATGATACATCTTCATACTCTGTTCAGTACTTAATTTATTTCTCCAGAGAGACTGACTGTACAAGAGTGTGAACCTTTGAAGTAAAGGCTTTTTGAACTACTCCGAGTACCTATGTTTTCCATGAAAACCAGAAACAAAATTTTTATTACATATTCTTGGCAAAAATACTTTCATCCAGTTCTGTTGCAGAAGTATGATGGACATGATGATCCTTGAGGTCTTTTCCAACCTTAATGATTCTATGACTCTATGAGGGATTGCAGCCCCATTCTACAAATGTCACAGGGGAAAATACCTCTAAACTAAATGACAACTTTTATTCCACTTGCAGAATTATTATTTTTTTGTGTTGCAGAAGTTGGTACATGTGGAGCACAGAATCTGCTCTTATGCCTCTTCTTCTCTCTTTCCACTATATTACATATATTTCATTAATATATTAATTATACTCATATTAATTGTGCATGTTCTGTGTAACCACAAGTAGGAAAGGGATAGGCTGACTGCCCTTGGTTATTCAATTCACTGTGTAACACAACCCTGTCCAATGGGGTTGGCCTCCTTTCCTAACCTTGACAGAAATAATCCCACAACTTTGTTGTGTCTTCAGTCTTGCATTTAAAAAAGCATGGTTTCCCTTCACTAGAAAAATGGCAATATTAAAGAAGGGTATACTGTCCACATATTGTAATATTTTGTATGTCTGTTAGATGCATCAGTTTGCCTATTTCTCATCACTATGAACAGTGTAAACTATGGGCAGCAAAAGGTGTAATACATCTAGCCATAGACCTAGGCACCCTACTGGGACCAAGCAGCCTTTGGTGAGCAACTAGATATTCATGTTAGCTTAGGACTGGCTGGAGCACAGCACACTCCTGAGAACCATCCCAGGCCTGCTCAAAATGGTGGCCAACAATTCTGTGTCCCTAAAAGGATATTTTTTTAGCCACAGTTCCCCAGAGTACAAAAAAATCAAAACCAAATCAAATAAACCACATAATTGAAATGGTTTTAATAGAGTAGGTGTTCTACTACATCAGCTGCTAAAGATTTCACCAAACAGAAACAGAAGTTCAGGCATTTGAGAAGTTGGTTTGGGTTAATCCCAAAAGCCCGTATAAACTATACACATGGAATGTGAAGAATGTCAACAATTTTCCTTTTGTCTGATCTTAGGTATTCACTGGTTGCCAAAACCTACTGAGTAGAAAATGAAAGGAAAAAAAAATACGCAAGACAGACATTGTGCAACTTTCAGACACAAGTGAACATTTTCAGTGTCAATCTGTTGTCATAGCCTGAAAATTCTTACAGACAACAACAACATGCTGTACATGAACTGTACAAAATCCCTGAGAAAATTAAATAACTTCTTACTCTGGTCAGAAGTACATTACAATACCAAAATTAACTATGACCATCATCTTGAAATGTGCTCACATGAAAAATGTTCGAAGTGTTCTGTTTTACACGACAAAAGCAAAATCTAGTTCAGTGGATCACTAAAATAATTTTTTTTCTTATTTCAAAAGCAAACTTACTGAGACAGAAAACTTGTACAGAAAGGCACTCAGAACAATGGGTATAGTGTCAATGGAACAACAATAAACAATAAATCTGAAATATCTACTACTTTGTAGTCCAGAGCAATCAGGATGCAAGAGTGCTAGAAAGTATTTTCTTCTTTTTACATTAAGAGTATTCAGGTAGTAACAGATTTTGTCAACCAGCCCTATGAGCCATGTGCAGTACCTTCAAGCAGCACTGCTGACTTCAGTCTGTCCATGCAGATTGTCCTGCCTGTGAATAAGTGTACTGGCATCTGATCTCAACAAGTTCGGACTGTGACTCTCTGTTAGAGATGCTTCATTTTCCTCTCACTAAAAAATAATTAAAAATTAATTGATTTCAGTATGTTAAATGATAATCTAGCTTGCATTACTAACAAGCATGTTGAGAAAGAAAGGCAATAAAAATATTTGCTGCTAATGAAACTTTCAGATCTTCAAACGTAATTCTCCAATTCCTTGTCACTACTTCAACACACAATAGCAGTGAGAGTTTTTCTGTAAGGATAAGAACTGGCACTTAGTAAGAAGGCACAGAGAGCCACTTCATTTATGTAGGAAACTCATTGCTACATCAAAGAAGGCACATAACATTGTGGCACTATAGAATAAAAATGTTTGACATGCTCTCTACTTATTGTAGCATCTTTTCCTCTAAGGGTATTAAAGCACCAAAGAACTCATGCATATAATCCAAAAAAAGGAAGATCAGAGAAATTTCTCCCAGGACATAGCTAGCATATGAATGACTTACCAGGAGGAATAAAAGGAAATAATAAAATTGCAAAGATCGTCCACCAGGTGGCATGTGAGCTATACAGTGTTAAGAGGAGCAATGCTGTAAAGGCACACAATCTTGTCTTGCGCAAGACAGTGACTGTATCTGATTGGTCTGGGGCCAAATGAACATCTATAATTATCCAGAGTCATTCACAAGCAGTATTTATTTTCTGGTAAGAACCACTTTCATTAGTTCAGCTCCCTAAAAGTGTTCAACGATAAGTCAAGACCCTTACTGAACTACTGGCCATTAGGGTTTGAGCATGAAACGTCACTTAAATGTGGTTTTTTTTTTTCTTTGTGATGATTTCCATTCTTGGAAGTGTCATATTCATCAGAGCTTTTACAGCTGAACAAGTAGAGTTGTAAGAACACAGAGGTTTGCCAAACACAGAGACAGTCAAAGCACAGAAAGCAAAGCTTTCTTAGTGCTCTATAGCTTGGATCATAACTGATTGTAAATTGATAACCATAAATTGATGGAAGATAGCCCTGGCTTTACCTTCTCACAGTCACGATAACATAGATATGTAGGTACGTACACTGTTCACTGGAGCACTGTAGCCATTAAAAAGAATAGAAGAAAATCTCAGGGTAATTACTGCTTGCTAATACAGTGTAGCAATTGGAAGGAAAGAGAAGAATCAGAACTGTGCCTCTAGTCAGTTTTCTACGGGCTTCCAGAAGTATTTCAAAGGCATTCAAGAAGTTCATTGCTACAACAGCAGTCTCCAACCCTCCTCAGCATTGCTGAGAGTTTCTACGTACATTTTGCAAGTTTCCAGTGGTTTCGTTAGTGGTTTACTGGCTTTGGCTCTGACATTAAGGCAATCTGTTTCACTTGCCACGCTTGGGCTTTTTCATCAATAAAATAATTTGGGATTCTGATTACAATCCCTTGTGCAACTCTGAACTCAGCACCGAGCAGTCCTAAAAAGTAGTATTATAATTAGTCCCGACAAGGCAATCTTTTCTATGGGTTAAATACTGCCAGTTAGACAACTACCTTTCAGAAACTTCTCTGTCCTGAATATTTACACAGGCCTTGTCTATCACACTGGAAACACAACAGTCCAAGCAGGGTAATGAGGCTAATTCTACAGCTGGAGATGGAGTAACACCAGTACTATTGATAATTTATTATCCTACTCTGTTCTAGGTATACCTAGTAAACACAAGAAATGTCTCATAGTAGATAACATTTTATAAACAACAGTATAATGATGATGATTAATAAGCATAAAGGTTTATTATTATTATTATTGCATATGTATTTCTGCCTGATTCCAAGTTATTTCTGTAAACTTCCATCTCATAAATCTCCACTCTTACTGTATTCTTTCATGCATATATGAAAGAATCTCTGCCAAAGACATCTTCGTTGATATCACTCTGCTCTCATGAGGCCCCACCTGGAGTACTGTGTCCAGCTCTGGGCCGCCCACCGCAAGAAGGACATCGAGCTGTTAGAGCAGGTCCAGAGATGAAGATGGTCAGAGGGCTGGAACACCTCCCCTATGAGGACAGGCTGAGAGAGTTGGGGTTGTTCAGCCTGGAGAAGAAAAGGCTCCAGGGAGACCTAATAGCAGCCTTCCAGTACCTGAAGGGGGTACAGGAGAGATGGGGAGGGACTCTTCATCAGGGAGTGTAGTGACAGGACAAGGAGTAATGGATTTCAACTGGAAGAAGGCAGATTTAGATCAGATATTAGAAATAAATTTTCTCCTTTGAGGGTGGCGAGGCAGTGGCCCAGGTTGCCCAGAGAAGCTGTGGATGCCCCATCCCTGGAGGGGTTCAAGGCCAGGCTGGATGAGGCTTTGAGCAACCTGGGCTAGTGGAGGGGGTCCCTGGCCAGGGCAGGGGGCTTGGAACTCGATGATCTTTAAGGTTCTTTCCAACCCAGACCATTCTATGATTCCATGATTAGTGTTCACCCATTTAAGAAGTCTCACTGTTCTTCATCAGTTTTCGACTAACGTGCTTCAAGCCACTATTGGTAACAAATAAATTAATAGAAATCACGGGCTGATATATTTGCAGTCAAGTTTCCGGGTTTTTTTCCCAAGGAAAATCAATGTGCTTTTGTATTAGTGGATTTTTTTAAACTATATGGTCCGAAATAAATAGCAGAAAATCACCACTAAAACTGCATAAAAAGAGAAATTGTGGTTTTGCGCTACCACAGTTGCAAGAACTGTTTAGCTAGCCAATAAGACCACGGCCTCACTCTGCTGTGTAAAACACTGAGTAACTGACAAATACATCCACCCTATAAAAGGGCATTAAAATCACATTTCAAATCTTAGACTCTACTTGAAAATCAGTTTTCGTTTCTCCATCTCCCTTAGCTGAAATAATACAATGAAACCAAACCTTCACTCACAAGAGTGAGTGATGGAAGAGAAAGATCCAGCTTCCTACAGTGACTGAACCCTTCACAAACTGTTACTCTCAGGCATGATTCTTGCTTTTGTCTCTTTGAAGTTAAAAAAAAAAGTAAATATCCTTGAAAATAAATTATGAGCACTTCCTTATTTCTTGTGGAGTCTCAATTTCTTTTTCTGCACCTCTGTTGCCTTCTGTTTCAGCATATGATAAAAAACATTAAAAAATACATAAACTTAGAGATTTACCTGGGGTGATTAATAAGTACTACAATCAGGCAATATACCATGGACACTTCAAAGCTGACTGTCAGCTATTCTCAGTTGTCCTTCCTAATACCACTGGATTTTACAGGAAAAAACCATCCAGATCAACTCTTCCTAATGTGAGCAGGTTAAAAAAATATGCAATAAAAATAAGTTGTCCAGTTAGTTTTCAAAAATGACTAGCCGAGTTCGTCTTCACTCTGTCTGAGTGAAAATGATACCTTGGAAACAGTGACCATACTTTGTGTTGTTTCCATCATTTGTAAGTGGGTTACATTAGCTGCCCCTTCTGGAAGAAGGATTATGGGCTCTTTTGGAAATATCAGGCACTGAGACTAATGCTTGTCACATTATTTCAAAAGAATAAAACAAATAACACACCAATTCATTTTCTTCTCAGGAGAGAGGCAGGTGCGGCTTTACAAAGAAGGAAAGAAAAAAAGCAACAGCAGCGGATCACAAGCAGAACTCTGATGGCCAGCAGAGTTTTTTTCCTACATTTTTTCCCACTCTCTTCTATTTGCTTCCTCTCCATCCTCGCCCTAATGCTACCCACTGGGAACACACATGTTCAGATGTTGTGAATAACAAGGAAAAATCTTTTTCATAAAAAAAAATACACTAATACAAGCAATTATTGTCTTTGGAGAAATTAGATGCATGCAAGACCATCCAGTGGCTGAGACTTTAAGGGAGTGATGATTTGCCTCAATCACAAGGCAGTTGTTTCCCTTCAAACACAAGGGCCTGCAAACAGAATAATGCAAAGTTGGAGGAATCTCCAAAGAGAACTATGCTTGGGACCACAGAACACGCAATGTTCCTCAAGCCTCAAAAATAGGTAAAAGGAAAATCTTAAGAGTTTACTCTGCACTAGGGATACTTTAAGGAGAGAGATCTCTCTTATTTAAGTTAGAGTTTTGCAAAAATACAGAAGGCAATCAAGAGTCCCAATGCTACTGATTAGCAAAAGAATGAGAGGAGTTTCTTTAAAAAAGCACAAAGATAAATAATATTTTTTTTTCTCAGCTACAGAAGGAACAAAATAATGGGAGAAGGATGTTAAGCAGGAGTTACAGCTGATGGAATTCCAAGAGAGCTGCACACATTTATTCATTTACCTTTCAAACACAACTCTCCCCACTCCAAGCTGGGAACATCGTGCCTAGGGTGGGCCAGATGGCTTGTCTAATGAAGTGCATATGCAGTAAGGTAAAAAATAGCTATGTGCTGAAATGCTGTTGAAGCCAAAGCACCAAATTGTAGATTGGACGCAACTGCAAAATCCAGCTGAGTGCCAGAGCTACTAGTTAGTGTTAAAAGTCGGCAATATCTGTTTGGAGAGAAATTGTATCTAAGGTGCTGTTGCACAGGAGTTTGTAGCTGCCTTTTTTTTTTTTTTTTTTTTTCCCATTTAGGTGATTGTCCAGCTTTCCCTGTTCTTGCCATACCCCCACCTCCTCAGGAGAACTGTGCTCATAAATGAACATCCTGAAGATCCTAATGTGAGTCTCTGTGCTGAGTCTGGCTTCAAAACTAGGGACTCTTCCCACACAAAGTAATTACAGCTGAGGCTTCTTTTTTTAACCCAACTCAAAACGACAAGTATGAGGAACTACAGGTAAGCCAGCACCACTCCTCCATCTAATACATCTCCTTACAAAACAACTGGAAGATATTGCATAGCTCCAGCCAGACCGAGTCTGCAGATGAATTTTTCTTCTCACAGGTCTCAGAGGACTTGGTTTCTGTGCTAGGTCTGTATCAGCTACAACCCTTGTGTACAAATCAAGCTGGATTTCCTAAAATAAAAACATAAAACAAAAAGAAAGAGATAAAAGAAAGATAAAAGAAAAGAAAGAGAGAAGAGAGAGAAGAAAGAAGGGGAAAAAAGCCAACAAAAAAAAAAACCCACATCTCATCGTGTCCTCACCTCACCTCATGCACTGGCTCTCTCAGGGTTTGGAGGAAGGGGTCTCGGTGTCGGTAAACGAGGGCACCAAGGCTGCCCACCGACCTGCTGCCTTTAACTGCAGCACAGCTTCAGCACAAAGAAAGCTCCTTCACTGAACAAGGATTCAGAGGAAAGCACCAGAGCATTGTCTGGGTTGGGCTTGGCTGACTGAAGAGGTGATGAACCCCTCCTTCACCTCCTGAGCCCTCTGCGGACTGCTGGGCCTTTGGAGGACAGGGGCTCTCTGGCACAGCTGGTCCATCTTAGCTATGGGCAGAGGGCACAGCCGGACACAACCCTGGGGTGATGGCTGGCAGCGACAGGCCAGGAGGGAAGCACCCGGCCGATGGTGTGAGAAGAGGCAGAAGCCTGGATGAAAGGAGCACGCTTGATCCCAGAGCCACAGAAGGGCAGGAAGCTTAGAAACCCTTGATGCTACAGCCACTTTACAGAGTGGAAATGTATTCTTAAGAGGAAATACATCTCTAATCATGAATAAATACATAGGTCACACATATATATTAAAAGCACATAATGCCAATTTCCAAAGCTAGACAAATGGTCCCCCCGCTTTCTGCTTCTGCTTGGCTGGGTGACACAGACAGGAAGCATTTGTATGTCCTTTCCCTCTGCCAAATTCTAGCTTCCATCTCTCCTGATTACCATCAGAGTCAGAAAGATGTTGTGATGCTTCCTAAGAGCTGGTGACTTCCCCAAATCCTGCCCACACTCTCTGCTCGACTCCTCCTCTCCTCCCTCAGGTGAACAACAAGAAGGTTGTCATACGTCAAGAACAGCGACTCTTACAAAAAAGCAGGCTAACTGTGGTGCCCAGTCCACAAAATTAAACCCCTCACTTGTTCTCTAAGCTTTCTTGCTGCATAAACCTGCAGCACACCTGTAGCCAAAGCCAGCTACATAAACCCCTCCATCCAGCCCCACGCTCAGCTCCTCGCCAGGACCAAGCTATCGGTCACGTCCCCATTCCATCTGGCATCAAGACAACCTCCCATGGTGCTGAAGGGACCTTGGAGTGTCAGTGGTGGTTAGGGGGGGATAGAAGAAAGTCATGTTTCACCTGTGACTATGCCTTTCTTGTGTGCCATGCTGCAGGGACACATTCAGTCTTTCCAAACAAGTGTTTCCACGCGTCAGCTGTCAGCACGTCCGGGAGCCTGGCACAGAACCTCCCGAGCTCTACAGCTTTTCCTCTGTGGGCAACGGAAATATCCCAAATACACAGGACCCCCATACCTCGCTGTGGGTTCAGGGACAGAGGGAACAACACGATGGAGTCAAGATTCAGAGTTCAAGCTATCCCTGAACAGACTCTTCTGAACTCTTTTCCATCTTCTTACCTAGCTGGAAGCCAACACATTTCCCATAGGTACCAGACACATCGCTGTCTGGTATAATGAATCAATTCCTCACTGCTTCATTCCCTGCACCATTTGTACCATCCAAAACCTGTATAAAAATGCTATTTTGCTGATTACAGGTTTGTTCCAACTTCCCAAAACTGTGACAGAGCACGTGCTAAAGTACCAGAAAACAGTTCTCCGACATTACAGCAGAACTACCAATCATATTTCCAAACAGAGCTGTTTGAAAATACGGGGAGGTATTTATTTAAAACACAGGAAAAAACAGAGCTCAGTGAAGTGTTAAAAATAGATTTCAAACTTTTAAAATATTTGACAAAACTATGTCAAGCAAACAGTGACCCCAGGAGCTAAATTTATTGAAGGCAAAGCTCTTTACGGTGCTGGCAAGACGAATTTGAGGACATTTATGGGGACAGGGGAACACACAAACAAAAAAACCAAAAATCAACAGAGCAGAAATCAGTGTACAATTTCTATAAAAAACTTGATATTTTTTTAAAACTTTTTTGCGCATGGTTTGGATAGGTTCCTTGTTGAGCACAACAGGGCAGACTAAGTCCACTTAAGCTCATGGGAAATCAGGTACTAGTATTGCCTGCCACAGTCGCTGTCTTTCCACTGAAGAGTGAAACATAGGCTCCTGACAGTACTTCCCCTGCAATACATTCCACCTCTTGCCCATAACCCCCACTAGTAAGAGGATAATACCTATAATCTTAATTTTTCAAATACTGGTGATCTTCTCATGACATTTATGAATGCATGCTGCATCCCAGATCAAACATCACAATGAGTAAATCTGGAGTTCAACTATACATGTGGCTGAGCCTGGATTCTGTAACGGGCTCGACCAAACCCAGTTCTCCTCCAGAGGCTCCAGCATTTCCTGCCCATCTTGGTGGGCTGCACAACCGAGTCTCTCAGTGATTCTGTATATTGGCTGCTCCTCAGTACAGGGAAAAGGAGACGTAGGAGGTTGCCTACATATGCCTTCAAGACCTGAGGAAGGGTTGGTTGACAGGGGTTTCTTTATGTCATGGCCTGCGAGAGGAGGAACAGCACGAGGCTTGCTCTTGGGATATCCAGATGATAGGGATGATTTCAAGATATCAGGGATGAAGGCCAGAGGAGGAAAAGAGCTATCCAAGTGCAAGTAAAGATATGTTCAACAAAAGACACCAGGACTTCCTTCCAAGCAATCAACTTCACCATAAACAACAGTGTGACAGCATGTGTCGCTTGGTGCATTGGTAAGGAACGGTGCAGAAATCATACGTGCTCTCTCCATCTCTGCAAAGTTCACGCGGAGGGAACCAAAACCCTTTCTTTCACCTCTGGCATCACCAGAACCACATAAACATGTAGGTATAAAGCTCCCCTCCCTTTTATTTTTTTTTTTCTTTTTTACACAGCCAGAAGGTACATAGGGGTTCTGGCGCAAACGTTCAACATGACAACAACAGTACCTTCCTTACTCTTTCAGTACTCAAAATACTAACTACTAAAGGAAGAAGAGATTTGCCAGGGCTATGACCTGAACATCTTCCCACAAATCGGGGCAGGCACATCACTCTCAGAAAGGTGAAAGCCACCAATGAGCTGCACAAGTTTTACCCCGTGGCTGAAGCCCGTTCTGTATCCCCTATGGAGACAGCCAACGGCGCAGCTTGGAGAAGAGGAAATGGGGAAGAAGGAAAGGAGAAGAGGAAAAGGGGAAGAGGAAAAGGAGAAGAGGAAATGGAGAAGAGAAACGGAGAAGAGAAATGGAGAAGTGGAAATGGGGAAGAAGAAAAGGGGAAGAGGAAATGGGGAAGAGAAACAGAGAAGAGGAAAAGGAGAAGAGGAAACTGAGAAGAGGAAAAGGGGAAGAGGAAAAGGAGATGAGGAAAAGGAGAAGAGGAAAAGGAGGAGAAGAGGAAAAGGAGAATACTAAAAGGAGAAGTGGAAAAGGAGAAGAGGAAAAGGAGAAGAAGAGGAAAAGCAGAAGAGGATAAGGAGAAAAGGAAACCCAAACCAAACCCAAACCAAACCCAATAAAATCCTGTTTCCACTTGCATCCTTTGTGTTGTCTGTCCTTGAAAGTGTTTTTGGAGCTAAAATTCCCTGGCCCTTCAGGTAAATAGCCTCATGGTTATCTGACTGGTTGTGAGCACACAGAACAGCCCAGGACAGCACAGAGCAGCCCAGAGCTGTGTCTGACCAGCCCTGAGCCAGGTCTGAGGCTCCACCCAGGAGAGCAGCTCTCTGCAGGGCAGGTCCCAGGCCCATCCAGGGGACAGGGGCAGAGACGGGCACGCCTACAGCATGGCTCAGGCAGGGACTGAAGGCCCCAGGCTGAGCTGAGACACGGCCCCTGGGCCCTGGGCAGGAGACGGTGGCGGGGGGGGGGGGGTCTAGCTTTAGTAGAGCTAGATCACTTTACACTAGCTGACTAAATAACCTAGTATGACCTAAATAACATTAATAGTCCCTTTTATAAAGAGTCATGCCTTGAACTGAGGTGTGGACAGTCACTTTTCAGATCTTTCATTTTAGGAGAAGAGGGAAGGAATAATAGAGAATGCAAATAGAGGTTATAATTCTTCCTTATTGTTCGAAACAGATTTCATTTTTGACTATGAAGTGGTTAACACTGAGCTGTGATATCGTACTATGCTGGAACACTTTATGGGAACTATCAGTAGTACTTTAGACTTGTTGATAGAACTATTCATAGAAATTTGAAAAAAATCAAAATTTTATCAAAGAAAGGATTGCCACAGATCCAAGAATTCTGAGGCTAATACAGACTTCGCTCCTTGATACAAGAAGAAACTGCCTTAGGCAGATTCATGTAATTTAACACATCCATTATCTATAAAAGAGTTTGATCTCGAGATTGGTGAATGAAATTTGCAACATTTACAATGCTCAGCAACTAAAAGAGCAAATCTGTTATGATGCATTTTACTAACTGCCAGACACTCTTTTGCTCAATAAAAATATGATTAAGGTAATTTATCAAAGTACCCGCGCAAAACAAACCCAAGGAAACTTCAAATACTTATAAAATTCTTAGAATTTGCCCACAAATAATTTTAAAACTAAAGTAATGAATTTATGGACCTTCCAAATCCAGCTTACCGCATGCAAAAGCTATTAAATACTGCTATGTCAAGAAAATACAAACTACGTCTAGTACAAGATCATAATTTTCAAATTATAATACTGTACTCAATATATTAGAGACACTCAGCCTAAAGTATTTCTTGCATTTAATTTTGCAAACAAACATGTAATTTACTAAATATTTTTAAACATGTAGTCTTGGCCCTTTGGTACTCCAGCACATTTTGAAAAACCATGGCACAATTTTCAAATACAGCCACCTATAGTGATTCATACCTATACTTAGGCTCACAGATAAATAAAATTTTTAATGCTGATATTTCCTTTCATTTCAATTGAGTTAGCAAATCAGTTCAGTACCTAAAAATCAAGGTATTTAATTTATATTTTTTAAATAAGAAGAGATGCTTTCGTCTTTGCAGATACTAATGAGCAGCAGATTCGAAGGCTTTTTAATCCACATCTACCTTACCTTAATAAAAATTAAGATACCACAGGATCATAACTCATGGAGTTAAGGATCATAAACAGGTACAAAAATAGACTAAAAAAAAAGCCTACATAGGGTGGAAGCAAGGACAGGTAGCCTGGGAAGAATACAGAGAAACGGTCCAAGCAGGCAGGGATCAGGTTAGGAAAGCTAAAGACCTCATAGAATTAAATCTGGCCAGGGACATCAAGGGCAACAAGAAATGCTTCTACGTGTACATCAGGGATAAAAGGAAGACTAGGGAAAATGTGAGACCTCTCCAGAAGGAAACATGACACCTGGTTACCCGGGATATAGAGAAGGTTGAGGTATTCAGCCATGTTTTTGCCTCAGTCTTCACTGGCAAGAGCTCAAGCCACACTGCCCAAGTTGCAGAAGGCAAAGGCAGGGACTGGGAGAATTAAGAACTGCCAGCTCTAGGAGAAGATCAGGTTCGAGACCATCTGAGGAATCTAAGGGTGCAGAAGTCCATGCGACCTGATGAGATGCATCCTACTATCCATCACATTTGATAAGTCATGGCAGTCTGATGATGTTCCCACTGACTGGAAAAGGGGAAAAATAACCCCCCATTTTTAAAAAGAGAATAAAAGAAGACCTGGGGAATTGTAGGCTGGTCAGTCTCACCTCTGTGTCCGGCAAGATCATGGAGCAGATCCTCCTGAAAACTCTGCTATAGGCACATGGAAAACAAGGAGGTGACCGGAGACAGCCAACATGGCTTCACTAAGGGCAAGACATGCCTGACAAATTTAGTAACCTCCTACGAAAGGGCCACCGCGCTGGCGGATAAAGGAAGGGCAACTGACATCATCTACCTGGACTTGTGCAAAGCCTTTGACTCCGTCCCACATGGCATCCTTGTCTCTAAGTTGGAGAGACATGGATTTGATGGAAGGACCACATGGTGGATAAGGAACTGTCTGGATGGCCATTTCACTAACTTAGTTATCTTTTGATTGAAACATAGGTATTTGCAGGCCCTCCTTCCTTCCAACTGCAATAACATGGCAGGCCTGCATACACCCAGAGCCCCTAGACAGCCTTCCCCTTGGAAGGTGACAGGTTAAAATCTCCAAAATCAGCTTCTGCAGAGCAATGGTATTCCTCACCCATGCAAGGGTATGCAAGGGAAGCAAAAAGATTAAAAACAACAAAGTCAGTGCATGTCACAGTTCACCTAAACATTATCCTTGCCTTCTAAGTTTTAGCAAGCTGTCTTTATTAGTGCTCATTCCTGTCCTCAGCAGCCAAAACCTCTACACTCTTTGTAACTGAAAATTTGTTTAAAGTTGGACAAAATCATCCCATCGTCTTTAAAAGCTAAAAACTTCTGCTGAGACCTTTATACAATCCACACCTGTAGCAACTGCACGACACACAGTTCTGCCACAAGCTAAGGGCGATGAAATAATATGTGTTAATCAAATCCAGACCAGATAGTGATTTTCACCCTCCTTTCCCTCCGCAAAACTCACAAATTGTATTTCAGATACTGCTGGCAAGACTGTCAGCAGTCTCACATTTAGAAGAAAAGATGTCTTCTTACAAGCAAGGCATTCTGCTGTGTATTAGCTATAAAAATCAGTTGCAAAAAAATGATGTTGCAGATAAGAAACATTAAGAATGGCTCCACAATGTAATTACAGCTTCTCTTGTGTACAGCTTTCTCTTCAAAAAGACTGGAGAAATCAGTATTTCTCTTAGTAAGTCACATTTCTTTCCCCCTTTTTATTATTTTGTCTCAGAAATCCGTAAGATATTCACACTCCTACTGCAATATTGCAGTTTATGGGCCTGATTATTACCTCAGCTGTATTTTCCGTGAACTGCAACCCGCAGGAAGGTGAGAAAGCTCTGAGGTCATCAGCTAACTGGACATTTCATGCGTCAGAGAGGAGAGGCACCAGCCATGCAATGGAGAAGGGCGGGTTAGGGGACAGGACACAGGTTCCTATGATAATGCTCGTAACTGGGTACAAGGCAGGGTGGAGCTCACTTATCAGTGTGCATATTTCTTCTTTCTGTCATCATTTCTATCACATTTGTGACCTGGCTTTGAAACAGAATCTTGTGGTTTGCAGAGACATAGGGTGTACCACACAGCCGCATCTGACAGAAAGAGCAAAAAAATAAAGACAACCAGGTAAATGACAGACGAGTGCTACCAGACAGAACTTATCAAAAATTTTGACAAAATCCATCTCTTGGGAGCGGATGAGGAATTCCCACTTCTCAAAATGAGAAATGTTTCACAGAAATGCACTTATTTGGAAGATAATTTAATCAGTCCAGAATGCAATATTTAGTCCAAATGAGAGAAAGAGACTATCACCAAGAATTCAGTTTGTGACGTTTGTCATGGTGGTGTAGATCAGTATACCTGCTGCAGCATTGCTCGTGGAGAGGTTACACATGGCAACAGTTTTAAGGGCAAAGGGGCCACTGACTGCTGCTCTTACCCCAAAATGACTGCCTGTGGCAAAACAGAAGGTGCAAGGTGGGTTGTGCTGAGCAAACACAAAACTGAGACACAATGTCTTGCATTTCTTGCATCTACATGGGAAATTCCCTCTCTTTATGAATGAAAATGTGCATGCTCTGTCAGGGGAAATAACTTCTTGGACTCTCAAGGCTGGTAAGGACAGCTTCACAGATCATGAACCTAATAAGAGGTAGTCAGCTAAAAAGTCACAATTGCTTTTGGCAAAGCAAGCTATGACCCCAGAACATGGCGAGACGTTTCACTACTGAAAGCACACCTTTCACTGCTAGTGGTGTTACGCTTTAAACTCCTGGGCTAGGCAAGCTCTGCACTCTGCATATACAAGAAGATAGAAACATGAGCAGGATTGCTACAAAACTGAGTAAAATGGTGAAATATTCCTATTATTCCAGTGACATTGTAAAGACTAGCAGCTACAACACAATCCTCTAAAATAATCACACCAAATGTATTATTCTCTATACACTACCAACCAGAAACACATTAATGTAAGGTTTTCCAAGGATATACATAAGTAAAAATTCCCAATATTTTAGTAATTCTGCTAAAGCAGAAATAAAACATCACTGAAAGCATCCATGTAGGGATACTTTAGTATTTTCAGATCTCAGAACAGAGAGAACTAGTAACTCACATCAATATAATTTCAGTTAATTGCTACTGCTATGCAACAAAGAATAAATTTGTGCACACTTACAAGATGAGGTGAATTCCTGAAGCTTATCTTTCAAATGAAGAACTTTTTTTGATCAAAAGCATCTCATAGCTGCTGTTTGCAGCTTTAATCTCACTGCTGCTGTACATCACTTTAGCTGCTGGAAAAGCTTGCGCACTTTGCACAGCAATATGAGAGAACTGAAACACAAAACATATAAAAATCTCATCATGCTATTGCTCCATTAATGTTTTGTATATTAAGCAGCAAATCCACCAGTAACGAAACTTCTATGCTACCGTGATGGCGATAGCAGGGAACCTTATACTAAGTAAAATCCTTACACATTTTACTGCATCTTACATCCCCAGAACACAATGTCCTGAGGTCAAAAAGTAGGTATTTCCACAGATTGTACTACTGTTACCATTAGTAGAAAGCAAAGTTACTTCAATATAAATCATAGAATCACTAAGGTTGGAAAAGACCTCAAGGATCATCAAAGTCCAACTGTCAACCCAACACCACCTAACCCACTAAGCCATGTCCCTAAGCACCACAGAAAGAAAGTATATTAAAGAAGATTACTCTATGATTTTTTAAAATTCCCTTACAAAAAAGGAAATTTTACTTCCTCGTGACCCACCACCAACAAATGACTGTTGTGTTCTGTTCAACAACTCTGATCAAGGACGAAACAAGACAAACTCTTTAGCAAAGAGGCCGTGTGTCTTTAACTGCCTCTGGCTTAAAATAACATGAATTTTAAGAAAGGAACTCGAGTATTTTTTCAAGAGCTTTCCATCATTCTTAAAAAAAAAGATAATTTTAAGACCAATATTTTCTTTTGTTCGTTCCTTGTGCTGTTATCGTGTCCCTGCTAGCAAATCAGTAGTTCACTGTTCCTTTTCTATTCCTGAAATCACTTTGACCTGTGAACTCTGTCCTTGTCTAACACAATACAGGGAGCATACGTGCAAAGACTGGTGCTGAGTACGTCCCCAATAGGACAGAGAAGCAAGACACAGTGTGAGATCAGTTTCTCACTTTGATGCTTATTTTCACGGACTGCTCCAGAAAGCAGCCTCCATCTTCATTCCCTGAATGATGCTCTCGTGACTTCCTGAGCTTGCAGTGACATACAAGCCTTGTAAGGGCACAGTCACTATGTTGCTGTCAACAAGGAAACTTGGCAATTCATGTTCTTTACACTTTAGCGTTAATTTGCATTTTGAGATACAGTAATTTAACCTTTAGGCTGTGGATAATTTCTCTACAGATGATTTAGCCTACTGACCGTTTCCTATGACTTTCTTTGTTTGGAAAGCAGAGTTTTCATTAAATGTAATTACTTTCCCCTATGGCTTGCATGGGAAAGGTCCATGCTAAAGGTGCAGCTATTAAATAAGTGCAGCTATTAAACAAGGCCAGTTGCTATTGAAATCTACATAGTAAAGGTGAAGCTACTAAATTAGGGTGGTTAGTGTTTGAGGGTGTTTCTAAATGAAGATATATGGGTAAGCTTTTGCACCTGTAGTGCATTTTGCTATACACAATGCTTTAAAAATCATATAAGGGGTTCAGCAAGGGAGTTTCCATGTCTTAGCTGTTACAGCACTGTCATATTAAACCAATTTCTATAAATATGACATGTGTTCTTTTGAAAGTTTTGGTCCATTAGGAATTCATGTGAACACTTGACTCTGCAAGAAGTTCTGAGGTTTATAATGGATTTCAAAACCTCTACTATATTACAAAGAAGAAATATCCTTTAAAATTATTAAAGATTTGTCTATACTGTGTTGTGAATGACACTTAGAAGAAGAACCCAAGTCCTTTGTGAATTGCTGGGGACTGGCTCATGTTCAATCTTCTCAGACTGCCACACTCTAGAACAAGCTGAATTCCTTCACCTTCCATTTCACTTGGCCTATAGCTTCTCCAAACTGCACTTTGCTCCTAGTCATGAGAGATAATTCTCTGTTTGTGGTTTCTCATTTCACAGTACCAAAATAACCATTCTTGCAGCCCACCAGAATAATCTTCCTACAGCAAGGTGGTACAGCTGTGTGTGACATCCTCTGGAGCAAGCCATGAGGTGTTTGAAGGGAAAGGTCTCCAAACACAGTTGTAGTCAGGGGAGCCAAACTTGGCATAATCCATATCCCTGATGGACATGTTTGGAAGAGGCTCTGAAGCACACTATCCCATCGTCTGTGGGGATCAGGTATTCTCTTTGAGGGAAGTAATTCAGTTGCTTTAGAAGAGAATTCAGAAATAAATCAGCATGTATGCAAAGTGTGCAAGGGTCTGCCAATGGGATAAAGAGCAAGCCAAACAGCCCACACAGGCACCACCCACAGTGATGGAATATGACTGGTTTTTGTAGAGTAGAACATTCTCATTATACTGCTCATTGAGAACAACATTCTAGTTATAAAACACAGTTCTGGGAGACTACCAGTTTTCTAATTGTTAGCACCCCCCAGAATTTCCATTACTTTCCTGAAATCCTGTGGTACAGACAATTCAGTTCCCTTGAGTACTTCCTTCAGATTGTCATGATTTTCTACATCTGGATAATGTAATAGAAGTAATCACATAATATTAATCTAATCTGAAATTCACTGAATTATTCTTCTTGATTTCAGTGGATTTTGAACGACAATTCCCAAGTGACCAACAGGGGACACCACAGTTTTGAAGACCAGAGGATGTGTCATACAGCTGTCCACTTTTTTTTCTGCACCTCACAATTCAAGCACTGACATCCCAAAGCTACTTTTGCTGTGTTCCAAATTGTACTTGGTGCTGTACTAACACAAGATGAGATGATCTCAAGAAGCAGATGGTCTTTGCAACCTATAGTATTTCACATGTATTTCATAATCATAAAAATCTCATTAACATAATAATGAAGCATACTTATTTTGTTAATATTATTATTTCTTTCCTTGATAATATGCAAAGTGTTTTTACTTGTAGATCTTTGTGGCCAGACCCAAAGTCAGGCAGAGCTCTGAGGAAGTTTATCTAAATTTTTTTCCTTATAATGAGCATTCTGGAATGTAAAATAGTTTTCAGTTTAATCTGGCTTTATTAGACCATAAACTGGAATACTTCTTAAATCAAGACAGTCATTTAAGACAGACAGAATAGATTCAAAATTCTCTTCCCTCTCACTGTTTCCTTGTTTCCAGGTTTGCTTGTAGCACTACAGAAGGTGTCTGAGACGCAGCAAGCTTTGCACTGTCTGTCACCTCAGAGATCTGCCTGTCTGCTCCCTTCTCCTCTCAAGAGTGTCTGCAGAGCTGCAGGCTGCTAGCACACTGCTTTGCCTCTGTATTTGCCTGCCCTGTGCTGCAACCGATCCAGTCTCTGCTCCTGCAAGGCAAGGCTCATTTGCTCCTCTGCAGAAGCAACCTGCCACCTCCTTCCAGCAGGGTCTGTCTCATCTAAGCACCCATCTCTTAAAAATAGACACATAAATAAACAGACAGATACCAAATATCACAATCTCAATGACTTTCTCCTTTTTTTTTTTTTTTTTTTTGAGAAAACTGAACTTTAATATAGGACAGTATTTTGCAAATAATTTATCTGGCAAACACTTTTAAAAATAGATGATGATAGTTTTCCTAAGGACATATTTATATCGGTAAAGAAATGGATTGATTTTTGGAAATCAGTTGAAGCTGTTAGTTTCTAAGGATTTTTTTGAATTAGGCCATCTTAATCTAGATGTATCTAAAGATGCCTTTCTGGTATCTTGGGTTAGACATTTATATTTGAATATTGCCAAAAAATTGTCACCAGTCTTTAGGTAGTTGAAAAGGGAAAGCGAGGAAGGATGAAGCCAGCACTAGTGAGCTGGCTATTGAAGGCTTTCAGTTTCTTAACCTGCAGAAATCTCTACAGCTGTAGTGATCCTTAGAAAATCTGGCTGAGACTGCTTAGGAGCTGTGGCACTTCTGACAGACCCCAGGGCAGCCTTGCTCCTAGGAACATAAAGAACCCTGCTGCTTCAACAGCCTGCAAGGGATACAGATAACAGCCCTGAAGAGTCAAAGGCTCTATTCAGCTCTGACATGTGCCATACTGAATAGATACCAGATTTTCTTAACACTTGTGTACATTTTTGCCATATTAAATATATAGCAGATTTTCCCCACATGTGTGTACTGCATACACATTTTAGCCTATTGATGTTCTACAAGTACTAGGAGGCGCAATAGAAGTTTCTATATGTGTGTATATTCCACATAAAATCTCTTGTAACTTTCTTAAGTAATTTTTTTTAACTTGACAAATGTTAGCTCAGACTACTCTCCAGCTTTAAGAAGATCATAATATTGAAAAAAAAAAAAAACAAAAAAACATTATTTCCAAAGGCCTCACAAAGCAGACAGACTATTAGGAATAAATAACCTGCTATTAAACAGCGATTAAATAATCTTACTTTTTCCAGACCAGAAAGTCATGTTTTTACTCTACTGAATTAGTTTAGCACTTCAGAAATGCAGCATTAAAATAATTCGACTGAAATGTATGCCTGAGACTTTCTACATTCCTTCAGACTTCAACAAAAATCAAGAAATCAAACACAGGTATTAGTTAACACTTCGGCTATGGCCAAGCATTCTTTTACTAAAATAATCCACCAAAAAAGAAAAAGGTCCCCAAAGTTGTGAAGTGATTGCTGACAGAGCAAATTTAACAGATGAGCTACATTTATGGGCAAAAGAAGTAAATGTTGTGGAAAGCAAGAAACAATAGAAGGAAGAATATAGTTTACAAATAAAATTTATGATGGGGTTGATGGGTTTTGGAGATCAAGAGTGAGATTACCCAGAAAGTCCAATGAAAGCTAACATCTAATATCCAGTATATTTATTTTGAATATTTTTCTTTACTCCGTTGTTTTTTCAAACTTACTAGAGCATACTGAGTTGTGCCAACTATTCATGTTTAGTATGAAGATGACCTTCTAGCAACTCATAATGAATTTAAGAGCAGTTGTAATAAGAATATCAAAGGGAGCTTGAAAGTCATGTTTATAATCTTATGGTAAGAACAAAGACTTCATTATCATAATGCTATAGCACAGATCCAAATCAATTTCAGTTATGCTTCTAATGTAATCTCAGGCTTGCAACCAGCCACTTCAATTATTTATTTCTGCAGTAATCTCATCTAAAACTTCTCTTTTTGTTCCTGTTAGTCTCCTCCCTTTCAACCAGAACAGACACTTCTGCAAGAGGAAGGCAGCCACCACGTTTCCTCTGGAACTGCAGCACATCTGCTCGAGGTAGGGCCAGAGATGACATCAAGTTGCTGTACAAACTCTATGAGTGAAATCCTGGGGCCTGAGCAGTGAGGCCCTGAACCAAAGCTCACCTCTAGATGAACCTCACAACCTAACAATATACCTAATACGTATAATATTGATCATATATGCAATATATACCCTTATGAAGAGATGCCAATTTATAAAAGCTTTTGTTGTAATGCTTATAGAGCATTGCTGTAATGCTTGCTGTAAGAAAATAGTCGTGTAACGGCAGCCCCACTTGCCAAAGAGAGATAAACCTATCTCAAACCTTCAAACAGACCTCTACGTGACAGAAGGTAGCAGGGCGGTGACAGGTGTTGTTTAGAGATGCATCATCAAAGATAACCAGACACCTTTACTTCTTCTTAACCTATTCTCAGGCTCTGGCCAAGCGTGGGAAAAAGTTAACAAGGAAAAAAAAAACACACCAGATGTTTTTCACAGTTTGAGATGTAAAGTTGTTTATTTAACTGTATAAAAGTGGGGACCGTTTGCAGGGAAATTAGGAAGCCTCCTCTATACAGGGGACGCACTGTATAGAGATTTCCCAATTGCCGGGAAGGGTTCTCCAAATCCTTCATTGTAAATGGGCTCCCCAGTGACTGCAGATCTGGATGATGGTCATATAGGGCAATTGGTGATGTATTTTTCTTAATCACTATCGCTAACTCTATGCAGTAATGATTAGGTGCATTACCTTATTTTGTGCTTGCTATAGTAGTTTGCTTGGTGTCTTGCTGCTTTACCTTCTCTTGCTTTATTTTCTCTGTACTATTTTCCTCATTACTTTGTCACTTTGGACATAAGTAAAAATAAGTTTACTTTTTTTTTAGTGCCTGTGTCCTCTGTGCTATTCTTGTCGATTGTCAAAACAATGAGGAATTTGTTAAGTGTTCTTTTGGGCAAGAGGGAAATCTTTGTTTGCTTTGAGTTTTTTTAATAGACAGCTACTAAACCCACGGAAAATAATGCACTTCTTTAATATGGATCCTTCCCTTAAAACTTTACTTATTTTTAGCTAAATTATAAATCATGTGGGCTAACCCACAACTTCCTTAACATGAGCTTTACTCCTGGTATAGAAGAGCTTTGCATTTCAGACATGGTGGAGGGGACAAGTTATTTTCTCCAGTACCTTTCGTCAGCTGATAAAGAGGAAAAAAACAGCCTTCTCTCTTTTTATGGGAATACACTGACAGTCAAAAGCAGTTAATTTTGAAAGTGTTCTGAATGAATTATTCTTTCATAGTTTGACGTCTTAGAAAATTCATCTTGTGCTTGTCCTCAGCAGAGCTAAGCATTTGAATCATTCTAGGAGATGTTGAGCAACACTCAGGCTGGAACGCTGTATGTAGGATAATTCAACCTTGCATTATTGTTATTTTTTTCCAAGAAAGATGCTTACATGGTGATTTGCTGTTCCTTTTGGAACCTACTGAAAAATGGCAGTTGGACAGAAACAGCCATAAAGCAGCTCCCCTTGCTAAATGATGCAGCGTTACCAAAATGTGCAGCAACAATCAGGGCTGAGACATGGACCACGTTACACTATCGTGTATCGGGGTAGTGGCACCACATCCATGGAGTTTATAGGTAAACAAATACAAACTTCTCCCTTGCCTAGGGCTTTGTTTCAGTTCACTGAAAAAAGCAGTACAAAGTAATGACATTCTTTTTCTTGGAAATTGTTTCAGACCCTCCTTGGAGGTTTCTGCTTCAAAGGCACTCCAAATTATAACAAAAGAAAGTGGGCTACTTTCCCAGTTTCAGAGAATTACACTTAACAGCACAAATGGGCTCTTTTCAGGTTTCTTCTCATAGCAGGAAAGGATAGCCAGGTTTGTTTGAAGTACTATGTTCAGGAATTACCTTCTTCCTCCAGATTCTGGAGAAGAAAACAGCTGGAACCTGTCCTAAACCAGTCTTATATGCTACCATTGAGGCAGCTTCATCTCACACTGTCAATAATTTCTTAAGCTGAATAAAGCAGAAGGAACAGCCCAAAACTTCACAGATCACAGACCTATTGTCTCTTCTACTGACCCACAATGTCTGCCTCTCAGCTATGCTGAAAGGAGCAAAGCCTAAAACAAAGACAAAGCCAACCCAGCGCTGTTTTTCCTCAGATTCTTACAAGCCCATCAATGATCCCATTGATAGAATTCTTTATAGAAATTATTGTCCATGAAGAGTTTTATCTCAATGAATTGTGCAAAGCACTTTCCCCAACATTTTAAACTACACAATATAAAATAAAAGGTGTTTGCCTCCTTGTTCCTTCCAGCCATCATCTCCTCATGTCACATTAGTATACAGAAACTGAGAAGAGTTCTGAGTATATTCTGTGCCATGGGATCACGTTCATCATTCTTCTTCTATTCTAACAGAACCTGTGACTAATACCAAAACTCAAACAAAGATCAAGCTCATACTTTTTAAAACCTGCCACACAACATTATTATTTTAAATACTAACATTTAGAGTTTCTGTCTTGGGAGTCACCCGAGAGCATGTGATCAGCCTTTCTGGCTGTGACACCTTCTCTGTGCATCAAGCAGGATTCCAGATAAGAGAATTGTGAATTTAGCTGACAACACATATGCAGAGCCTTACGATGAGCTCCTCATCAAAACATTGCAAGGCTTGCATTTTTCCAGTCTGATTAGCCAAGGATAATTTAATAAGTATTATGTAAGAAATAACAGCATTTATATTAGGATTCTGTTTTACGTGAGGCTTAGTTTAAAGCATTTGAGAGGATGAGTAGTGCAATATTGGCTTGAATTAAACAGGACCGCCACACTGAGCACCTGCTATTAATGTTATACTTAACATTATTTTATCATAACATCTCTAAGTCAACATCTTTCACAGCTTTCAAAATTATGGATTTTACTTCTAAAGATCTTTGTTGATAAAATGCTGCTTAAATAACTGAAATGATGGTAGAATTTTCATTTAGAACTTTCATTCAAAATGTTTCTTGAGACAAATTTATTTGTGTTTGTAAGTCTAATGGAGTCTCAAAATTTATTAGCTCCCATTAGCATGACCTTTGACTTGTAAAATGTACTAATTCACCCATTCTTCCAAGATCGAAAAGTCTTCTTCAGGAGTCCTAAATCCTAAAGATTTCCTTACTAACGACTGAATAGCTTTCCTCTTTTTTCCCCTCTATTATTTAGGTTGCTGCATAATGTCAAGGAAGTTGCACAGTAACTGTGTTTCAGCACGTGCCTCTGTACAATCAATTGAGTGATGATCTCCTTTAGGAAGTAAGGAGATGTGCCTCATTAGTGATTTATGCTTCACAGAATTAAAAGTGAGTCAAAACAAAAAAAAAAATCTAGAAAACAATCCAGCTGGAATATTACTGGCGTCATATGTACTATCCCTTCTACTCAAGACAATTAAGTAAAACTATTACAAAATTAAAAGTTGAAAATAGTCATGGCATGGGAAAACAGAGTTAAAGCTCTCAACTTAAAAGAACATGTAATTTTTAGCTTCTCTAATTCTGTGGCTCATGGTCATTAACAGCTGCTTTACAAAAAATGTAATTTAAGATGGTACAGAAACATAAAAATTTAAAAATCATGTCATGAATTAAAAATAGAAGACAAAGTGCATGTGCCAGAAAAGAATAATAAGCATTATCAATAAAATGAAGATGGCAAAAGGATCATAAAATTGGGTAATTACTTGACTAACTTAATAATTTTTATATTATGATTAAGTGCATCTGATCTGTAGGAAATTCTATAGGATTTAAGGAATGAATTCTTCTGTCTGTCACAGCAAGGAGTCTTCTCTTTCAGTGTTACCAAGTAACAAATATCGTGTCCTGAGATGGGTTTAGCACTGCCACAGGTTGTGCCGTCATGACAGCAGGACCAGTGTTTTAACCTGAGCAGAAACCTCTGCCCTTTCTGAGCTACAGTACATATCGCCATTACACATTACTGCACGTGTTTGCAGAAGTGCTGGAAGTCTTTTGCAAGAATCTAAGTTATGTTTTAATAGTTTGAAAGATATCTACCCTCACATATTTTCATGACCCGAAAGAGTAACTTCTACTGGATGTATTAAGAGACATAAGAGAAGCTCTGTCTTACACAAATCCATCCTTTTACAAATAAATTCAAGCCTAGATCCTTCTGAATGGTAGTCAGCCATTTATCTTGTCTACTGACTAGTTCATTACTTCTCCGTAATGCATTTGGTTTTGTTTTAGGTTTTGATTGGTTTATGTTTTGTCTCTCTACATTACATACATTTTTCTCTTTCCATAATGAATACTTATTCCTTCTATAAAGGAGGCTGGGTACCACTGGCGATCAAGGTTTAATTGCATCATATAGTGCTGAAAATATTTCAACAACATAATTACTCCTAATTGAAGCTGCTTCTCCCATTTATCTTAGCTTGAAGTATTTTTAAGAGAAGAGTGCCATTTTGCAGTTCTTTTCTCCTCTGACTGTATAGTATTGCCACTGTGCTGGGCTAAAGCACTACTGACAGATCTATCTCCTCATTTGTTGTGCTGCCTTAGCTGTGATCTGGCGCATAGATTCCTTCAACATATCATGGAGTTTAAGGACGGTCACTAAATTCTGTCACTGACTGCTTCATGTAATCATGAGGAGGTGGCATGAACGCCTTTTGGGGAGAAGAGAGGTGAAGAAGCCGCAGAGGCAGACCTGGCGGCACAAGCACTTCTAAATGCAAAAAGCACAGACTGCAACCTTTTGTGCCAGACTCTGGCATCTCAGCAGGTGGAACAGGTACAGTCCAAAGTCATGGCAAAAACTCTCACCTATTGCAAATTCAAGTTTGGTGCAACTAAAAAAGGCTGGGCTAATGTAAATTGGCCAAGGATTTAAAAAGGTTATTTCTGAGTTATCCTGAGCCTTAATAGGAATGGAAGATATTTAACAGGCCAAAGGATCAGATTAACGTTTTTCCACTCCATGCCACTGCTTTTTAACAGCGCTGGCTCACATCTGATTTTTATAGTTCTGTAACAAGTGACAATGATTAGATATAGGCAAATAAGATTTGGTATGATAAACACTTTGGTTGTTTTGGATCCACTTAGCAGAGTAAACAATGCGGTCAATATTTTCTGTCTCAGGTTTAAACGTAATTTCTACTTGACAAGGATAAAAAGGAATCTACACTTTCTGAAGCTATGCGTTGAAAGCACTAGATTAGCAGTTAAAGAACACAGTGCAATGATTTAAAGGGACTGGGATTCCAAATTGTATTCCACATTTTATTATATATTTACAAAACTAAATAAACTAAAACCTAACTGATGCTGGAGGAGAACTAGGAACGTTTATAAACTGCTGTAACTGAATTGTCACCAAGAAACTAGTATTGTGAGATGAGAAAAATCATTATGCGATATCAGTGTGCTACCGAGTATGTGAAATCTAAACATTTTGGAGCTCAGAGTCTTTCATTTCAGCAACCTAGTAATTCATCTTTCAGCATTAGACACTGTTATGGAATGATGAAGATTGTAATGGATGCTGAAACGTACTGCAGCATGGTATCCAGGTTTCTGCACAAAGGCTACTTCCAGACATTTGGACTATGTATGCTAACCCTCTGCCATACCTTCCCAGAGCTTATTTAATAGTCTGCCATTTCAACTATCACAGTGATTTATTCCAGTATTAAAATATATTTCTTTGACAAAACACTACCGGTTTTTGCACTTTCTTTGACTCCCTGTCTCTTGAGAATATTAGTGCCACAGGTATAAGGTCATACCTATCATCCTTTTACAAAAATACCTGAAGATTTTTTTATTTATCTTCATGGCAGTTGACACATTTTCCATCAATAGCTTTCCTTCTTCAAATTCCTTCAGTAATGACTTTCTTCTTCTCTATTATAAATTTTTTATGTTTCACTGCTCTTGCAAATTTCAGTTACCATTCCTCCCTACAATACATTTTTATTGGCTAGATGCATTATTCCTTTACAGGCTTCCAACACTTCAAGTCTGGACTGTAAAACTTCCCACTGCTGCTTCATTTCAAAGAATATTCCAGACTTTCCTTCCTTTGCTTATATACTTTTCATACACTTTGGTAAATTATCTGCATTTTTCATTTGGTTTATTTTTTAATTTTCCCGAGAGTCCTCCATAAGTTCAAAGTGTGCCACATCATTACTTAGCAACACAAAATCCAATACAAAATTGAAAAGTCTACTGTGCATTTTACATCGCAGAGCTAGTGGAGTTCAGAACAAGCCTAACTTTTGGAAAAATCTGGACCTTTTTCAGCATCTTGTCCCATTAGTCTCAATAAAACCAGCTCTGGAAGGCTGAGTAATCCTGTGTTCAAACCGAAAAGGACTTCACTTTGTGAATAATCAGGAAGGTTATTTCTGAAGTCAAAACATACTGCAACAGAGAAGATGAAACTAACTCAAGGAAAGTGAAACTGATTGTTTTACACTTCATTCCTCCCTGAACTCAGAGACACATAAGCTCCAATAAAATACTCTAATTTTCCTGAAACACATACATGGTGAAACACAATAAAATTCTTCTTCAATTCCTTTAAAACCTAGGTAATTTTCCCATATTGTTGACAGAGACATACCCATGCACGCTAAAACTGATCACAAAAGGACAGTCCTCGTGGATTCCCAATATTCTCCATGATCCGTAACTATGGACAACCAACATGCCTCGGGAGAGCAACTCAGAAACCAAATGGAATTCAAGAACCCAGGTAACTCTAAAACAGGACACTGTGGTCAGCTGACAGCTGTTGTTAAGGACACTGCTGGCCGCTGCATGCATCTCAGAACCTGAAATCTGATTCTCAGACATCTTCATGACGACTCCAAGGTTTTCTCCTCAGAAGAACCAACCCCAGTCAGATCAGGCTCCGCAGAAAGCTGCTGCAGCTCTCAACTCATGTCCCTCCTTCAGTGTTTGCTGCTGTGACAGTGAAAAAAACCAACATCAGTTGGATACAGTTTCTTAACTTACCCTGAAGAGCTGATACAATAACAAAGCTGCTAAAAGACCTGTTCCCCTGCAGGTCATACTGGACAAAAAAGGGACTAGATAACCATGGTTTTAATATGGAATTCCATCTGAAACTTACCCAGCGCCGCTTCAAACTTTGCTTATGCAAATTTCTCATATGCAAAATGCACCCATTCCTTTTCAATTTGCTTCTTCTCCATTTGGTCAATTATTAAAATTTTACATATTTCTATTTTGTTATTTATTTTTTTATTTGTTTAATAGCTTACCCTGTTTCAGTTCTCCTGTGTTTGTTATAGATTTTTCTTTTAAATTGCCAGTTTTCCTGTAATATGAAATTGCTTAAATTTGTTTTAGTATGGTGTTAGGATCACTTTTTCCCCTCTACTGCATATATTGTAAACAGGAAGAAAATGTTTTTTACTGCAGGCAATGTGTAAAGTTTCCTTGTTTGCATTTTGAATGTTAGCCCATTGTCAAATACCAGAAAAAGAAAAAAAGTGTCTTCCAAGGAAACCAGAGGTGTATTAATATGCACAAACCAAAAAGAGACATGAATTTCATCACTCTTGAACTGCTATGCATTTAGCTCAATTAAAACTTTCACTAAGTTCATCCAATAAATAAGTCATAACTGGATTGCAGCATGCAGCACTTGAAAATTCTGAAAATTAAATATGTTCTAGAGAAAACTGCTTGTTAAAACCTCAGTTCGTTTTTTCTAGGTGGCACAATTTTGGTTTAAAATGGATGACTGAAACTCTGTATTTAACTCCTATATTTATCTATTATCTGCAGTTAGCTCTGGGTAAGGCAAAAGATAGCTTAAACATCAGTCTTCGTATTCTTCTCTTGAAATACTGAGCAAAAGCTGCCACTCAAAACACTGCACTGCCCAGAGAAGTAGTTGGATATAAACTCTGTGCAATTGAGTATGACTGGGAGTATCAGGGGAGAAATGCACAGAATTCAGGGGAAAACACTCAGACACATACACAAAGTGTCCTAGTAGAGTTGGGATCTCGAGGCAGGCAGGATCACACAGCTTTGACTCGGCACATGCTTCAAGACAAATCCTCACGGCTGCCCCTGTCCCCTGCCTTTCTATAGCCTCTGGACCACCAGGCTAAGCCCTTGCTGCAGGCTTTGGGAGGGCCCAAACCACATCTCCTCCAGCATAGTCCTGCTACGTATTCTGGCTGTTGTATTCAAACTGTTGTATTTGAACCCTCCATCTTTTGCTCTTTACTGCCTCATCCCACCTCTTGGCAAGGTGTAGCTTATTCTTCCTTATTCACCCTGGGGTCTACAGGACTTGTCTAAGCCTGTAAGGCAGCAATGGCACGAGAGTATCTTCAGTCATTCTTTGTTGTGTTTAGTAAATAGAACACACGTTTCTGCCCAGAATCTATTAGAATATGCTCAATGTGAGGGACTCAGTACACTGGTTAAACTTAAAAAGTCAGATAAAATGGAACATATGTATGAGAAATGTAAATGCATTTCAGAGAGGTAGGAAGCATCCCAGGAAGGCTCTGACACTTTCAGTACAGTATGGTCCAACCATCCAGAATCGTTTTAAAAGGAAAATAAAGTATTAATGCTTCCCTAAGCTCCACTCTGGGAGGAAGTGGATACGCTAGAAAGTACCCAAAAGAGAAGTTAATAAAATTGGAAGTGCTAGCACTTGTTTTAGTAAGAGGCAAAACACTTTTAGCGGTTTTATATCAATTCTCTTTCCCCTTCTGGGTTATCTTGCAGATTTTGTTTGTACTCACCAGAAGCCTGCTGTGTTCTCTTCACATTTCCAAAGCAGGAGAAGATCTATGAAGAGGGGAAAACACAGCTACAGCCGCGCTTTCAACATCCATGTTCCCACTGGGTTTCCCATAGATGGGACACTGATGCAGTTTGTCTCATCAGACACTGACTTTTGCCTTCATGGTGGATGGTCATTTAGGAATGACTACTAATTCCAAGTGTTTTCCAGCCTAGTCAGCATAGTCACTTCCATTGTACACACGCCGTAACTGCTGTACTGCTGCTCCTCTCTCTCGCAAGAGCAACATGTGCAGGAAATTTCTGCCTTTAGGAAGCAGAGCTCTCCACCATCCTCTGTGTTTCTCACTGCTTCATTCTCCTGGGCAGCTGCTGCGTTGTGACCCCAGAAAGAGGACAGTTCTGGGATCCAGCAGTTAGTCTTCTTTGATGTTCACTGAATATGGACAATTTGTTCACCTGTAAACAATGAGAGATTCCAGGAAGAGCTTAGTTTTATACAACAACAAAGAGCCTGAAATAAATCACAGTTTCATACATAATTTCCATAAAATCTGATTATAGATACAAGTGAATAAGGCTTATAGGTGTCACAAAAAAGCACAAAAAGCAAGCCAACAAACAGTCCAACAGCAACAATGTAGAGAGGGAAGAGCAAGTTATACAGCATGGGTTTACATGCTAAACCACAGAACGTACAGATGTCAATCTGTATGCATATGCCAATATTAGACATCTAATTTGACCAGATTTTTTGGATAATGAATGTGGTGGCTTAGCCCTTGGCTCGGGGC